>NC_132850.1:60063122-60368517 GCF_048164855.1 Canis lupus baileyi | reverse complement strand
GGTATAATACTTCTCGCAGGACTCACAACAGTGAGTGCACATTCACAGACAGCCTACATAAGCATGATTTTTTTTCTTTTGTTTTTCTTTCATTGTGTGCTTCTATTGTTTCCCCCCACTAGTAGTAATATATTTTTACTGTCTCTTATTACTGCTGTGACATCAGTTTTTAAAGTGAAATGTACAGACTACAGTGAACATAAATGACCTATTTTTTACCTCTTAGTTATAGGAAAAAATGACACTTTTTAGATTTTTGTCTTTGGACACTTTTTATCTCATGCAACTTGTTCAGATTTTTGACACTGCACAACTTAGGTCCTAGTATTTTATGATTACATTTGTATGTTTGCTTTGCCTTTAAAACTTAGATATTTTCTGCCCATATTAATTAAATAAGCATTCATTTACAGGTTCCATTCTTATATTCTAACCTTTCTACTGACTTCATCTTATCTTATTTTCACATATTATTTTTTCTAGAGGCAACTTCATTTCTCTATGGCATAAGTTGATATCTAAGTGAATGATAACAAAAGAATATATGACTTAAGAAATAGTACTAGACTAGACACCATGGGTTTGAAAACATTTCTCTTCTAGCTTTGTCCTTCTCTTTACCTCCTTCTGGATATTAGCTAACATCTGTGAAAACTCTTAGTTGTTATCTATAATAAAAAAAAAAAAACTGGATTGTTGTGAATGATATCTTCATATACTAAGTCCAAATCCTTCCATTCCTAACCCTAAGGCTTTTGCAGACAGCTAAATTATCCTGTGTTTTAATTTTCTAGAAGAAAACATTGTAATTCATAATCTATCTTTGATTTTAGTTTGCAACAATAAGAGAATTCTATCAACCCTCAGAAGGAGATTAAGTGAAAACTGATAAAACAATGAAATGTGTTTGGAATTTATGGACAGCATTGCCTATGTTAGAAGTAAAAAAACAAAACCTAGCTTAAAAAATCTGAAGAATTCTCATGTTTAAAATAATATAAAGGAAACCCAAAGAAATATTACTTTTATCAAGAATATGTAGTGTTATAGATGTAAATGCTTTAAAGAGGAGAAAGTCATCAAAAATTTTAAACACTGTCAAAATATACTATATATTCTCTCTATATATATGTAAATCTTATATATATAATATGTATATAACATATATACACACATACATATAATGCAATATATATATGTGTATACATATATATACATATATATATATTCAGGTAGATATCTTGAAGTACTATCCAGCCAAATGCTTTTTCCTATGTATAATAGTAATCAAAATTAAATATAAACAATTTACACACAGTAGCTTTATATTATAGACCTTTTTATATGCCATAATACCAAGCATATGATAAAGATGAAACATATATTTTAGAAATAATATTTTTATGTGGCTTTTTTCTCTCCAGTCTAAGGGTTTGAAAAGACCTTGCACTCCTTTTCTTGAAAAATAAAAAGGAAATTCATGATAAAAATTATGTGTATACACATACACACACATATTTTACTTTTAAAATTCATTTATTCATGAGGCAGAGACATAGGCAGAGGGAGAAGTAGGTTCCCCTCGGGGAGCCGTAGTGGGACTTGATCCCAGGACCCTGGGATCACGGACCCCAACCAAAGGCTGACTCTCAACCACTAAGCCACCCAGGTGCCCTAAAAATAATATATCTTAAAATGTGTTACACTTTTAGGGTAAATCTGAATAGGAACTCTTACAGTACTAATGGTTTCCTTTCCTCTATTTTATTTTACTTTATTTTTTAAAGATTTTATTTATTTACTTAGAGAGAGAGCATGCATATGCTTGGGTAGGGGAGGGACAAAGAGAGGGAGAGAGAGAAACTCAAGCAGACTCCACACTGACTGGACAGCCCCACTCAGGGCTTTATCTCAGGACCCTGAGATCATGACTTGTGCTGAAATCAAGAGTAAGATTAATAACTGACTGAGCCACCCAAACACCTCTCCTTTCCTCAATTTTAAATGAAAAAATATTTGTTTTTTAATTTTATCTAAATAATGACTTGATTAAACTTAAATTAAAAAGTCTGAGACTGAAGCTAGCATCTTTGCCAAAGGTTCTCATGTCTTCTCATTCATTGTTTTAAATTTGTAAACACCCTAGTACACTCAAAGCTTTTAGCATTATTTAAAGCTCTTCAAGGTTAAAGCTATTCACTCCTTACATTCTGGAAAAATATACTAAAGGGACATTGGTGGGTCTTTCTGATTATTTCAGTAACGGCATAATATTTTACCTGACAATTTATTGAAGGGTGCTAAAGCATAGTTTTCAAGTTAATTAGGGAACAATTTCTTAATTATTTAGATTGTTTTTATTTTGTTCAAAAAAATTATTATTATCTGTATCTCCTTTGAGTGTTTCTAAGAGCAGATTTAAGTTAGTAGTTCTAAGAACTACTAACAATTTGAATAATGAACTGTCAGTAAATTAACAGAATTTGTGACTTCTGACTTAAAAAAACAAAATTTGTAAGACATATTGATAATGGCCACATTTTGTGTATCAGAAGGCTCTGCTTTTGTATCTATTCATAAGAGAACATTCTTCCTATGATGAAAAAGAACCAGTTAATTTGTCAAAAAGTTGATATAATTTTTGTTTCCCTTAATTTTCTGATGTCTCAATAATATGGCATAACGTTAAAAATCTATCTTGATTTTTCATTTGAAAATATCATATTTCCTTTTAAAAATAATTCCTTGCTTTTCCTTTTATACAAAATGTTTTCCATGCTAAATTATCTAAGGATGGATTTTTGTCTTCTAAGACAAACAAAAATAAGAATTTGGAAGCAGCATCCTTTCATATCATAAAGCTATTCCTTCTGGAAATAAAAGTAAAAAGGAATTTTAGAATGTTTTAGTACTTAAAATCAGGATGTTTTCACCTGATTAAAGAAATATTTTACTTGTCTGACTATCTTAGATAATTATATGATTGATACAAAATAATGTCTAAATCGCTAATGGAAGTAAACATTTGTTGCTATAAATACAGAGATTAGGCAACTAATCAGGTTGCAAGTAGACTATGTTTGTCATTATTTTCTTTATTGATCTTTTGATTGAGACAAATTGGATGATCCAGAAGAACCCTTAAGATTGCTTTAATTCCTTTAAGTCTAGAATAGTTTTCCTAGTGCTTAGCCTTTTGTTTCTTCTGTGAACCATTCCCTATCCTCTCTTTACCTGTCTCAGAGTGAAAACGCTAACAGCATCAGAAGAAATAACAGGTGCAAAGATGATGAAAAAAGTACACATCCACACACCAAATAGAAGGAATAATGTAAGCAGAGAGAAAAATTCACAGTCACATGTACAACCACCAGATATAACCCATCAGTAAGACAGACCCTTCAAAACCATGTGTTCTTGTGCATATTTTGTACTATTCATTAATTCATTCAATGCATTTGTTCCACAGATATCAATTGTGCACCTAGTATATACTAGGTACTATTCTAGGCCATTGGGATTTCACAGTGAAGAGAACAGATTAGGATCTCTGCCCTTTGGAACTTGGGAGTTATGTTCTGTGTGTACCAATATTTTATGTCTAAGGAACGTAAATTTACCTACTTTGTGTTGTGTTTTTAAACTTTAAAATTAAATTTCTATATATCACAGAATTAAAATCCATAATCTTGGTCTAAGTAAATTCCTATTCAATCTTTTACTTCTTTGAGGTCCTTATTTCTACTACACATTTGTCTCTGGATTTACCATCTAAAATCCCTTACTTTTCATTTAGTTGTATCTTTTAAATTTTCTTGACTGTTCTATATTTATTATAATGGAAACCACTGTACAAATAAAACCCATATAACACCTTTATATATGCATTTGTGTGTGTATGTATATGTGTGTGTATGTATATATAAATTAAATTAAATGAATCTTTCAAACAAATTCCTATTTGCCACCCAACTGAAGACAATGGGTCACTGATATGTTTTGAAAGCCTGTAGTGTGGTCTCTTCGTCAATCCAGTCTGCATCCTTTACTTGCTCATTTTTGCTCATGCTCCCCCGATTTTTCACATCACTTGCATTTCTTAAACATTCATAACATATATTTAAAAACATACTGATTAGTTTTTCAGGTGTGACCTTTCCATTCCCATTCATTCATTCATTCATTTAAAAGTGGAGCCCAATAAGGGGCTTGAACTCATAACCCTGAGATCAAGACCTAAGTTGAAATCAAGAGTCAGATGCTTAGCTACCTGAGCCACCCAGGCCCCCCGCTTCAATCCCAATTTTTTGGGACTGAATTTTGAAGAGGCAGTTTTCCCACTGATCTGTAGTGGCCCCTCTGAGATATGAAGTTTTATGAGATTGTATATATATTAGTTTTCTATTTGATGACAATACTTTTGCCTATTTCTGCACCAAGATGAGCATTTTTAACTCTTTGGTATGATGTTTCTGCTCAATTTTTTCTTGTTGGCATGATATCAAATCTTTCTATTCAGTTTGTGGGTATGATACAACTTTATGTATATCTTTTTATGAAATATTTTTTAAATATTTTATTTATTTATTCATGAGAGACACAAGGAGAGAGAGAGAGGCAGAGACACATGCAGAGGGAGAAGCAGGCTCCATGCAGGGAGCCCGACATGGTACTCCATCCCGGGTCTCCAGGATCACGCCCTGGGCTGAAGGCAGCGCTAAACCACTGAGCCACATGGGCTGCCCTATTGATGTCTTTTTAAATGTCCTATAAGAAAAATTTTTACTTTTTATAAAATGAATTTTATATCATATTTTGATTTATTCCTTAGGTATCTTTTGCAGCATCATAAATTCTATATTTAATTACTTTTTTAATGGATTGTGCCTTATACACAGAAGTGAAACTTTCTTTTGTATAGTGAAATTACATCCAAAAATTATTCCATAATATTTTGGCTGTGGATTATTATGTGTATCCTATGTAGATAGAAGTTGTGTTTTTCATTTATTATTTTCTTTAACGCTCTTATTTAAAGATTGTTTCTTGCTAAAACTCTCTGTGAAATACTCTGTAAAATTTACTGTTTCTCCATTAGTAATGATAACTAAATATGGTTTATTTATTTACGGTAACTAAATATGGTTTCCGCTATGATTGATTAAGTACAGTGAAGATTGTGAGCTGGTCATTAGATTTACTAGAACAAAATCCTTGGTGTCTTTGACAAAAGAATTTGGGGTGGAGTAATTGGGGCAAATATGAGCTTAGTGGATTTAAGAGAAAGTTAGGATGAGAGTATTAAAGAATGTTGGTGTATTAGTTTCCTATTGCTGCTATAACAAATTATCACAAATTTAGTGGCTTAAAACAACCCTACAGTTTACTTCCCTTACCGTTTTGGAGGACAGAAGTTCTTTTTGTAGTCCCAGGAATTTTTCTGCATCCTCAGATCATACCACCACCCAACCCATATTCACTTCCTTTGCTTGCTTACTAATTTGTATTCATTTTTCTGGTTTCAGCTTAAGTGTCATGAGATTTAAGGAAACTTCCTTAAAAAAAAAAAAAAACTTCCATGTTTATCCTTGTTGTTTTCCTAGGGTACTCTTGAGTTTTTACTCCTTTGTAGTTGCCCTCCTATCAGAGCTTAATTATTCTTTATACTGAGCACCCTTGTTTAAATTAATATAGGTTTCTGTTGCCTGAATAGACATACTGATGTATATACTGCATATGAAAATGAATGCTTTTGTAACTTAAACATGATTGGATTACATTGGAAGGCAGCTACTCCATTCCATTACCAATATTCTTTTTATGTTCTTTATTATAAAAAAAATAGTACCAATGTCCAGAAACCTAATGACCATTCTAAAATTTTATAGCTACTTCAGACTTTAAGTATTAGCTATATCAAAGTTTCTTAAGTTTCTTGAAAAGAAAAAGAAACTTTGGTCCCTCTATCTACTCTTATAACTGTCAGGGAACATGATTCACTGTTAAGTTTTTCATCTACAAACAGAAATGATAAATAAGGATAAGATTATATAGTATTATAGAACCTATATAGATTATATAGCATGTTACTCTGACACTAGGATGCAAGGAATTCTGCTCTTTTGTTCTTAAAACCTCCTAAGTTTCTGATTCTTTATCATTCCATGTTGGTAAGATATTCAATCTCCTCATTACCAAGCCTCCTTGCACAAGCATCCTCATTTTTTGAAATGGTTTTAAATGATTGAAGTAATCCAATGTATTTAAGAAAGGGCTCTGTCATCTTCAGTTTATATCGGATGCTATAGACATGTTCAATTTGTAAACCAGTATGATCCTGTAAAGTCTGACAGCCGTTTGATTTCTTTGTCAAACACATGAATGATCTTTTCTCCTGAAGCTTCCAAGATCACAGCATTCAGCATAGGATGCTGCATAAACTCTAAGCACATTTCTTTATCCTCCTTCTGCTCAGGTAATTTAACGAGTCCACCTCAATTAATCTAGGCCGTCACAAACGAGAAAGTTGTCTTATGCTTACTTGGCAACTGCTGCTTTTTACTGTGTAACATAAAAGCTACCAAAGCAAGGAAAGGCAGTGCATTAGACAACTCTGGAGATGGATAAGAGAAAATAAACACAGCAGTGATAACAGAAAACACATTTTCATTTTAATATTTTTATGATGAAAGGGAAAGCACCATTTTTATTGTTTTCATTAAAATGGGTAAGTGCAGTGTCTCTTTGGCTAGCTGTATACTTTATAATGTCAGATAATTATCTAACATGTTTATTAATCTGTGCTAGAGAAGTATCCTTATAGTTGCTGTAGTTTGAAACATAAGAAATGTAACTTTTCTTGTAGCTCTTTCAAGAGACTCCCAGTAATATTTTGTATTTCACATATTAGAAACAAACAGTGGTCATTTTAGATCTTTGAAGCAAGATCAATGATGTCAGCCTTGATTTAGGGAGGATTTCATATTAATCTGCCCTGAGTTAGGGTGGATTAGTTAAATGTCTGGTTGTAAACAGGAGAAACCAACTTCATCTTAATTCAGAAAACGAATTTTCTTACTTTATTTAGTCCAGTGCTGACAAGTAATCATCCTATTTCACAGTTTCCACATGCCTTATGATAGTCACATTATTTGGCAATAGTGGGTAAGATTTCCCTTAGTTATCTCAAAGATCCAGGTGCCACAGCTGGTAGAGTCATTGTTTTGCAACTGTATATGGTGAAGGAGTTATTGTCTCATTTTAGTCTTTAAACAGCAGCCTCATTGCTGTTTTCCCATCGTAGTGTGAGTAAGCATTTCCAAATACTCCACATTTCCTAGAGGATATTTTGCTTGCCCCAACTCCTGGAACCCATTTCTTGATGTCATATTCTTTGACTGAAGCAAAACATAATTAGTCTGACCAAACTGATTGAAAAAAAAAAAAAAGTATGTAGGTATTTCAAAAGCCAAAAATAGGAACTGAACAAACTGGTTCATAAAAGGTAGAAATTATAGCAGCTCCAATGATCTAGATCAAGGGTCAGCGAACTTTTTCTTACAGAGCCAGATAGTTAAAATATTTTAGGTTTGTGGGCCATTTGATTACTGTTGCAACTCCTCACCTGTGCCATTGTCCTGTGAAATCAGCCATAGGCAATATGAAAACAAATGAATATGGCTGTATTCCCATAAAACTGTTTATAAAAATAGGAGACTAATTCTTTTGCCACAGTTTGCTGACAGCTGATCTACATAGTAGCAAGGAATAAATGATTTTTTTCCATTTTCTTTGTGCCATCTGTCCAAGATTCTAAGGCACAGGAGAGAGCCTCCTACTGCCTTTAGTAACTTGCCACTTTTTGGGGGCTAGAAAGATAGTTTGGTTGACTGTTGTATCAGCAGTGCATAGATTGGGAAAGGTTGGTGGGAAGATTGGGATAATGTTTCCAGTAGCATATGGAAGGAATACAGTTAAGATTATATTAAATTACATATTTCTACTATGGAGATTCTTGTGGAGGAGAGCTAGTTTAAGAAAGAACTTCCTGGAATGATAAAATAGAATGCATATTATATGCAATTCTTAATGAAATCTGTGATGCAAAAACCTGAACCCTATATTGGTAGATGTTCAAAATTTAAATTTTCAAGCATTTATGAATGGATTTGGTGGTCTTTTACAAGTTGCCATTTATTGTGTGTCCAGGAATGAAATGGATGAGAGCCTGGAGTATTTAGACAATGAAGAAACCTTACCAATGGCCCAGCCTCTAATTTCAATAGTTTTACTGCTTTCTATCCATAATCAACGCAGAAAGTTTTATTATCAACCAAAAAACAGTGACGAATATTTTAGCTATACTTAATTGCATTTTAAGTAGGAAGTTTTATACATTCAGAGATATTTATACATTTCTCATTTATTTTATAAATATATCTCTTATTCAGAGATATTTATACATTTCAATAAAGTAGGAAGTTTTATGCATTCAGAGATATACATTCAGTAGAGATTTTCAAGTCTTATTAAACTGCTATCTTAGTAGACATGTACAGAATACCTTACATTGCTCTAGCAACAAGGTTGGAAACTTAATATGTAGTGACTTTTTACAGACAAAGGTTCTGTGATATCTCATCTCTCTTTTGAATTGAATCAGGATTTCGCATTATCCAAAAAAGCTGTATCCTATTTAAAGAGTATTTAATTACAAGGTCTGAATTGGATTGAAAATAGATGCATGGAACATTAAGGGACATAATTATCTATAGCTGACAATTGGTCCAGATGTCAGATGCACCACACCAATAGTTTTATATACAAAAATGTCTTTAGTTTAAGAGATTGATTTAACTATTTGAAGTAATTCAGACACAGTATTTTCAGATGACATAGAGATGGGTAGCATCAAATTGCTCGAATTTTGAATAATTTGAAATGTATGTTTACAGAGAAACACGTCTGATGCTAGGTATCTCTACATTAATTATCACTGGCCAAAAAACTAATGCATATTATGTCTGTGTGTAGAACTAGTTTGGTGTACTATGGCATACATCTGAAACGAATAGGACATTGTATGTTAATTATACTTCAATGAATTTAAAAAAAAACAAAACAAAACCCTGATGGATATTTTCAATTCCTTGCTTGATGTCTATATGTAGAGATCTATAGTTCTTAATTAATGGGTTGAAAAATGGTGAAAAAAAAAAAAACATGTAATGTTACCAACTTAAAAAATCCTGCAACTACTAATATTTACAGTATTAGTCAAAACTTCATGTTGTCGTTCATTAAAATAAAGTAGAAAATTAGACCTAGAAATGTCTTTATCCTCGTATATCTTGCTGGGTGTCTTAAGATCTTGTTTAGTGGGGGTGTGTGTGTGTCTATTCTATGTGTTTGGTAGGCGGAAGCAGTTAGAAATACCTACAATCACTACCTACAATCACATTCTGGCTTTTAGAGATCTAAATGCCCAATATTAATTACAGTCAGTATAGAGGAACTGCCATTATATCAGTCTGTCATGTTCCAATCATTAATTCATTTATTCATTCATCACTTATAATAACATTGAGAACTTTTGCAAAAATCTGAATAAAGATCTCAACTCTCAAGGAACTTTCAGTTTCATGGAAGACCAAAATTGAATTCTTCCTTTCTTATAGCTATGATTAATAAAAAAAAAATTATCTTTTTATTCTGTATTTTTTAACAAGTAATACATTGGTCATTATTATTTTATTTTAAAGATTTATCTATTTATGAGAGAGAAACAGAGCATGGGAGGGGAGGGGAAAAAGGAGAGGGAGAGAGGGTCTTTTAAGTAGACTCCATGCTAGTTTGGAGGCCAACATAGGGCTCAATCTCAGGACTCTGAAATCATGACCTGAGCTGAAACCAAGGGTCAGACGCTTAACTGACTGTTCCACCCAGATGCCTCACATTTTAAACAGTTGACTACATGGTTGAACCAATGACATCTCAACCCAAATTGACTTCTATCAATTAATTCCATATATTTCATCTTTTTTTTTGACAATTTTTACTGTTCTGATTATTTATTGCTTTGCAAAAACATCCCAAATAATATAGTTTCCAAACATAGTGCACAAATTTACTTTTCCTACTCATAAGAAAGCTTTTCATATTACTTAAAATCTAAAACTAGCATCATATCACTACAGACCTTTTTACTAATAACAGCTGAGTATTTTTTACTATTTTAAATAGGTTTATGAAAGTCATCAATCGACTGCTTTCTCTGAGACTTACAGATGTTTGTTTTCAACTAAAGGTCTACAGTATGCTGAAATATTATCAGTAGAACTTTGGAGTATGTAAGTTTTTTTTTAACTAGTTAAATGCAATCATTATGAAGAGATATATTTAAATATGTTTAATGTTCCAGAGAGGTGGCTTTTATTTATCTGTCGCCCTTCTTCTCTCCCTCCCTCACTTCCTCCCTCTCTCTCCCTTCCTTCCTCCCTTTGGTTTTTGTTTTAAGTTTTTATTTAAGTTCTGGCTAGTTAATATATAGTGTAATATTGATTTCAGGAGTAGAATTTAGTGATTCATCACTTACATATAATACCCAGTGTTCATCACAAGGCCTCCTTAATCCCCATCACACATTTAGCCCATTTCCCACTCACCTCTCCTCCAGCACCCCTCCCTTTGTGTTCTGTAGTTATGAGTTTCTTATGGTTTGCCTCCAGGGGGGTGGCTTTTATTTTATTTTTTCTCAGATTTTTATTTAAACTCATTAGTTAACATACAGTGCAATATTAGGTTCCAGTGTAGGATTTAGTGATTCATCACTTACATATAATACCCAGGGCTTATCACTCCCTAATCCTCATCACTTGTTAAACCCATCTCCATATGTAGCTCCCCTCTGATAACCATCAGTTTGTTTTCTGTAGTTAAGACTGTTTCTTGGTTTGCCTCTCTTTTTTTCTCCCCATGTTCATTTGTTTTGTTTCTTACAATCCACATATGAGTGACATTATGTGGTATTTGTCTTTCTCTGACTTTTTTTATTTAGCAAAATACTCTCAAGCTCCACCATGTTATTGCAAATGGCAAGATTTCATTCTTTTTGATGGCTGAGTAATATTTCATTGTATGTATATGTACATATACGTATACATACACCACCTCTTCTTTTATCTGTTCATCAGTCGATGAACATTTGGGCTCTTTCTATAGTTTGGCTATTGTGGATAATGCTGCTATAAACGTCAGGGTGCATGTATCTCATTGATAGTATTTTTGTATCCTTTGGGTAAATACCTAGTAGTGCAAGAGGGACTGCTTTTAAAAATACGATTATCAGCTGTTTATTTATGACTTCTCTTGGTAATAAGTTGTTCATTAAACAAAGTAATATATGCTTGCTTTTACTATTCAAACAATGCAGATTTTATACAGAAAAGATTAATAATCTCGTAGTCTTTTCCCTGAATTACTAAACTCCCTCAGGTAGTTACGCATTTTGAAACAATTATTTCTGTATTCATGTTAACATATTATGATTGATACCTTTACATGTAGAATTTCTCATTGTTTTTAATATGAAATTTACTCTGCAACTTGTTCTATTCATTTATTATTCTATTATATATATCATAGTCTCTGTGAATAGATATATATACACATATCTATATATAAACATATATGTCAAACACTATCATCAATATTATTTTAACGGCTCTAAAGTAAAAGGAGTAAAAATATATTTACTATTTTATAACAATACTGAAAGCCTCTAAATTTCCTTATTCCTTTCAAAATATCTCAATATAATATGTTAGAATAATATTAGGGTTAAAGCAGGAAGAACAGGAAAAAATTAGTGAAGACTGATTTTTCAGGCAGGATTCATGCTTTCTTACAAAAGCTTTGGTACTATTATTGTGTAAATGTGTGTGAGTACGTGAGTACTTTTAGGATAGCTTTTGAAAGGAAAAAATAGTTCTCACATTATAATTATATAATTTTTTAAGTTTTTAAAATTCCTTTTTTATTATCTGAAGACAATGCTAAAAGCTTTAAGCTTTTTTTTTTTAATAAGTGACTATAGTCAGATTTCTTTAGGTATTAGAAGTAAAAATAAAAATATAAATTATCTGTTATCTTGAAGTATCTTAATTACAATGAAAGCTTGAGAGCAGTTCTATTTCAATAAGTAGGTAATCTTAAAAGTATTATAATTACCCTTTTGATGATGTGATTGTTAGCTTACCAGGACCAGGGGAGAATTGAAATAAGATTTACTGAGACATAGGACGTGCCAGCCCTGTACTTTGAGATTTGAATACATTGTCTAATTTAGATCAAATGACAACCTTATAAAGGAGCAATGACAAACACCCATGCTCATAAATAATACATTCCTGAAAATTGTTTTGAAAATTGAATATTAAAAAGTGGCACATTAGATTTACATAATATAAATGGATCCTATTTTGAATGAATAAGAATAAAATACAAGATCATTAAATATATTTTGCTTATCTCTAATTATTATAAAGGCATGAATGATCATTTAATGAGTGTTTTTTAATATCAAATATTGATCCATATCAATTTCTGTACTTATCTTTAAAATTATGTACTTTTTTCTGAAATATTTATTTATTTTTGGATTTTATTCTCTTGAGTATCACAGTAAAGATCAGAGTAATTACATTTTCTTGTATGTTTTCTCTGTGGGGAAAAACTTCAGTATGAGCAATAGGAATGCTGGATCTATGGAAATGAAGTAATAAAAATTTTCAGCTAACTTGTAATGTCTTTTAATAAACAGTACTTTACTACTATGAAGAAGGACTTGGTATCAGGTCGAGCATGGGAGGAGTTTCAGGAGAATTTAGTATAATTATGTGTTCATAACTTCATTGAAAAAGATACTTGTTTAAATGTTTGGTTATCTTTATGAAGTAACCAGTATCAATATCGAGATCTGTATGGACCTATTCATATCACTTTACATTTGGATAATGAGTATATTTTATGTGAATGTCATCTCCAAATTTTTTTATCACTATTATTGTCTTTCACTAAATATGTGACTCTTTTCATATACAATTTCCAACTTTAAATAATTAACACTTGTAGAAGACTTTCATTTTAATACTTCTCCCCCCATCCCTGTGACATAACAAGAGCAAGAATCATAAAATAATCAAATAATCACTGCTATGCAGAAAAATATGAGAAACATTAATTAGAATTCATGTAATTGTTTAGGATCAGCAATATATAGTGTTTGAAAATGTAGATTTTATGTAATTCAAATGTATGAATTGGATACTTCTTGTCTATGTTCTCTGTCCATTCTCCAAATGAGAACCTTGAGAATGAGGTACATGAAGTAATCTGACCAAAGTAATAAGTTTTGAGTGTCTAGAGATATGACTTGTGATTTTTTTTATTATAAGCTTTGTAGTATATTACATTGTCTTTTATTTAAATTTGAAAGATGAATTTTGTCCTCCTCTTAAGAATGGGAAATCCTCATTATTGTCTCTGTGCTCTATTGTTTTATGCTCTAGCTAAGTGGTGGCAGCAAAGTAAATGGAGCCTTTAAGACTCAAAAGTCTAAGATCAGGGAGTATTCTTATCTCTTCTTGGGGATCCAGAAGAATGGGCCCAGATCCATTGTTCTGGGTGTTTTTTCACCCTCATTCTTTAGAAGTAGGAAGCATTTGCCCAGAGGATACTAAAGGGGAACGCATGGAACCAGAGTGTATGGGAGAGAGTGAGAGATGAGGAGGACGAAGAACATGAGAAAATGGTCCTGTTAAGTTGCTTAAAAATTCCTGGGCTCACTCCTAACCAAGACTTTGAGGATTGATCTAATGTGGAGAGTTCGACCCAGTTGAGGACTGAACAGTCCTGGGTGGCAGAAATATGAAACAAATCTAAATAATACTGCAAAATATTCTGAATTTACTTTGATTAAAGTAAAAATAACCTAAAGCAAAAATAACCGTATTCTCTTTGAGATATAAACAGGACTTCAAGTCTAACAAGCAATCTTCAAAATATCCAGAGTATAAACTAAAATTACTCAGTATACAAAGAACTGTGAAAATTTCAATACACATGGAAAATTATATCAAAAGACACCAAAAGGAGATGGCATAAACATTTGAATTATGTGAAAAGGCTTTACTGTAGATTTTGTTTAAATGATTGGAACATTTTAAATCAAATATCAAAATGGAAAGTATCACTAAAAAATAGATAAAATAAGGAAGAATCAAGTGGAAATTTTAGAACTAAAAACCACGGTAGTTGATATAAAAATATTTGAAGACATAAGAAAATTTTCCAAGTTTGTCAAAAGATATAAACTGACAGATTCAAAAGCTGAACAAATCCTAAACAGGATATACCCACAGTAATATGTGCTCAGATACATTGTTCAAAACAACAACAAAAAATATTTAAAGTATCCAGAAAAAAACAAAACATTGGTTATTGAGGTGCAATGATTTGAATAACTGAAGATTTCTCTAGAGACCGTGGAGACCATAAGTGGCAAACTTTTTTTTTAAATTTTTTTAAATCGTTATAAGAAAATTGCTATTGACCAAGGATCTTATATCCAGGGAATATACCCTTTAAGAATGAAAGCAAAATAAAGGCACTCTCAAATGAATGCAACCTGAGAGAATTTATAGCCGTCAGACCTGCTCAAAAATAATTGCTAAAGAAAAATCTTCAAATGGAAAGGAAATTGTACCAGAAGATAACTTTTGGAAGGTCAGTAATGAATCATGAGCAACAGAAATAACAAATATCTGGGTGAGTATAATAGCCTGTTCTATTATTCTATTTTTGAGTTTCTTAAAACATGTTTGAGAGTAGATAGCTAAAATGTGTAACATTGTCAAATGACAGTTTCAGTAAATGCATATTTCATAGTTAAATAATCTCATAGACAACTCTAGCACACAGAGAAGAGACTAAAGGGACATATGTGGTGATAAAATTTCTGCAGTATAACTAAGGTGGTTAAGTGTGTATTCTATAAGTATGTAGTCTATAAAGCAACCACTTAAAAATGTATGCACACACATTCACAAAGATATAGTCCAAAATTATAGCAGATAAATTAAGTAGATATAGCAGATAAATTAAAATTGAATACTAAAAATGGCCAAGTAGCTCAAAGAAGACAGAGAATGGAAAAACGCAACAAATAGAGGGGGAAATGGAAACAAATAGTCATCAAAATTCAAATATATAAATAATAACATTAAATGCAGGCAATTAAATACAAAAACATAAAGATTGTCACATGAATTTAAATATAACCTGAGTATATTCTATCTATAAGATGCAAATTGCCAGTATCAGGAATAAAAGAGTGTATGCACCATAGCCGTCACAGACATTTAAAAAATAACAAAAAGGGGATGCCCGGGTGGCTCAGTGGTTGAGCATCTGCCTTTGACTCGGGTCATGATTCTGGGGTCCCAGGATCGAGTCCCACGTCGGACTGCCTGCATGGAGCCTGCCTCTCCCTCTGCTTGTGTCTCTGCTTCTCTCTCTGTGTCTCTCATGAATAAATAAATAAAATCTTTAAAAAAATGATTAAAAAAAAGAAATTCAAATTTAAATATCTAGATGAAATGAACTAATTACACTGAAAAAAACAATCTGAAAAAGCCACCTGAATAGCCCTTTATTAAAGAAATTGAGTTTGTAATTAAAGTTTTCTTTTTTGTTTGTTTGTTTTTTTTTTGTTTGTTTGTTTGTTTTGTTTTTTTTGTAATTAAAGTTTTCAAAAAACAAATCTCCAGGGCCAGAACATTTTATTGTCAACTTTAGCAAAATATTTAAAGAATAGCATGAATTTTCATAATCTCCAGAAAATAGGAGTATAATCATTTTCTATTGCTCTGTAACAAAATCATCAGAAACCTCAGTGGCTCCAAACAACAGCCATTATATTATCTGGCAGTTCCTTTAAGAAGTCCGCTTACTGTTTTCTGGGCTCATTGTTCAGAGTCTCACAAGGGTGAAATCAAGGTGTCACCTAGGAATGCTATGTCATCAGAGGATCAGAGTCCTTTCTAGAGGTAGTAGGATCAGGGTCTTCAAGTCCTCCAGGTCACCTGCCAGTCTCTGACTTGTGATCATGTCAGACAAGGCAATTTGCTTCCTTAGCTTTCAAGCCTGAACATCAGTGTCTTTCTGTTCGTTTGTCTCTCTCTTTCTCTTTCTCTCCCTCCCTCTCCCCATCTCTCAGACCATAATTAAGATCTCACCTGATTTGGTCAGGCCTACTCAGGGTAGTCTCCCTTTTTAGCTCAAAATCTACTGATTATGGATTTTAATTACTTTGGCAAAATCCCTTCTGCCGTGTAAAGTAACATGGGACTCGTAGCCCATCTCATTCACGAGTCCTACTCATACTCAAAAGACAGGGATTATACAAGTGTGTGTAAATCTTGAGCCCATCTTAAAATTCTGCCTGCCAGGGGCACCTGGGTGGCTCAGCACTTGAGCGCCTGCCTTTGGCCCAGGTCGTGATCCTGGGGACCCGGGATCGAGTCCCACGTCGGGCTCCCTCCATGGAGCCTGCTTCTCCCTCTGCCTGTGTCTCGGCCTTTCTCTCTCTCTCTGCATCTCTATGAATAAATAAATAAAATCTTAAAAAGAAAAAACCCACTATTGATACTTGCAAACACTTGGAAGATTTCAGAGACAGTACATGAATGAAAGAAGCCCATCTTAACAAGTTGCATATGATATAAATTAATTTACATGACATTCTTGACAAAACAGAATAATGAAGGGTAGGTCATTGGTTGCCAACAGTTACAGACAGGGTCGATGACTATAAAGGGGATAATTTGAAGAAGTTTTCTTTGGGGGGGGATTATGGATGTTTTCTAGATCTTGATTGTGGAGGACTGTATTCAAGAAGAAGAAGGAAGAGGAAGAAAGAAAGAAAAAGAAGAAATAAAATGACTAACTGGGTAAAGAGTGAAAAAGCAAAAAAAAAAAAAAAAAAAAAAAGCTACATTATTCATAGATCTATCCATTAGAAAACTTTACGGTTTTCTAAGCTTCTTTGGTCCATTTTCTGTTCCAGACTTGAAATCAGTCATTTTTCCAAGGGGCTTGTTCTATTGTAGTAGAAAATGGCATTTCAATCTTTCTGATAGAGACAGTTACTGACCCTGGATATGCCATAGTTTCTACTCCTTTTATGTGGACAGATATAGGAAAGGCTTTTTTAATATAAAATACATTACTTTCTAAGATAAAATACATCATGAGTTCAAATTGCTACTCCCAATTTAAATTCTAGACCACATAGTATTTACATAACTCCTCAACTCATACTGCTTATTCCTTTTTCTCTCACAAAGAATTATCATTCCCAAGGACTCAGTGGGTGATATAATAAAAATACTATGTTATGTCTTTTTACTTTTTTCTACATTATACATAAAACGTTCTCAGAATGGCAACACAGCACTCATTGATTGCTGAAAAAATTTAAATATTTTTACTAAATATTTAAATAAAGCCATTGCTTAATTTCTTTTTGTTCCTAATTTATTCTGTTCTACATATGAATATGTATTTAACATTAGCCACTTCCTATCAGTAGTTCTACAATCATTTTAATTCCAGGTGCTCATTGTCTGGAAGAAATCCGGGAAATATATTTCCTAAAAATTTGCATGTTGAACACAGTTGACCTGCAGTGTTTATACTTGGAAAGCAGATAAGGTAGAAATAAGAAATAAAAATAATACTTTTTATTATGAAAGTGTTCATAATTTTACTTCATTCTTCTATTAAAAAGTTGATGACATTTACAATTCACTTCTCTGTTCACCTGTTTTCATGAAAGTGCAAACTCTTTTTTCTTTTCCTTTAACATCCATAATTTACTAGGATATTTCTTAGTGTTATATTTTATAGGTAGTTTTTTCAAGTTTACGTTAATACTTTTTCAATATGGAGTTTCAAATCTTCTTTAATTTTATTTTCATAAACTTTTCTAAAGTTTTGGTTCTAATGTGATTACTTGCCTTTTTTTCACCCCCTGGTATTCCTACTGTATGAGAGTTGGATATACTTTGCTTGTCTTTGATGTTTTCATTTTTATAATCATATGCATTTCTTTTTTTGTATATTCAGTATTTCTTTTATATTTCTTAATGTGTAATTTATGTGTATTCTCGTGTTCTCTCTACTTTAGACTTTTGTCGTGTCTGGGATTTGACTATTGCTTTCTGTTCATTTGCATGCAAAATTATTTTTCCTCAACATTTAGATGGGAGACGTAACATATTTTTCCAATTTCATAAGTCTACACTTTCCTTATCTGTAAAGTTGTAAACATATTTTTGAGACTTCTTGGCTCTGTTCTCTGCTTTATTTTATCTGGATTGTCTTTTTCTTTTGTCTCTGTCATCCCTATGGTGTTATATTTGGAATCTTTTAACAGTTTTTCTTCAGCATGGAGCTTCTTCCTGGAAGTGGGCCGTGGCTAGTTGGCTTTGAGCATGCATGAGGTACAAACTTTATCACCTTCAAACCTCCTCGTAGCCCTTTGCACTCGCACGCTGTTGGAGCATGTTAGCCCCTTACAGTTTTCAAATCAGCTCACTGAGGTTTTGAGTGAACTAATTGTTGTCCTGGAAATTTTAGGTCTCAGATATTCCATTGCTCCCTGCTGCTTCCTCAAGTACAAACACTTATTTTAGGTAGGTTTTATAGTTTATCTTATTCCACTCATATTTTGGGGTAGATGAGAATATTTTTCTACCTAATATTGTTATTATAACCTAATATTATTATTATTGTTATTGTATACATCTTTTGTGAATTTTTGGTTATGTTCTCCTGTGTGTGTGCCCTGGTTATTTTATTTTAGTGGACAATTTAGACAGTTTCAAAAACTATGTTGCAATGGTTGCTTTCTTGCCTGAATCCTATTTTCAAGAAATTTTTGTTAAAGGTATTCCCATCTTTGTTCCTTGATGTTCCTGTATTCCAAATCAGCTCTTGCATCAGAGTATTTCATCTTTTCTTTGTGTTTACATTACTTGGTCATATTTGTTGAGTGACATGTAATAACCAGGAATTTTTTTAATTAAAAAAAATAGGCATTTTTTTAAGTGCTAGCAGAATAAAGAAATATTATGATGCCTATCCTTACACTCAGGTTAAGGGTCTATGGAGCAGATGCAATAAATATTTTTAACATGGTGTGATCAATGCACATAGGTCATTTTCACTTTGCCCCCCAAGCTACTCCTTTTCTTTCTTCCGGGCTTGATTCAGATACCATCTCCTCTCTGAAAATCTTTTTGCAACCTTACTTCCCACATCTTATCACCATCATCCCAAAAGGCACAGTGTAGAATTAGGCCTTTGTCCACTTTTTTTTTTTTTTTTTTTTTTTTTAGAGAGAGAGAAAATAACTTACAAATGTTGTATACCTCATGCAGAAAAATACTGTTTTCTTCTCACCCTTAGAATTTGGGTTTCTTACGGACACCTGGGTGGCTCAGTGGTTGAGCATCTGCCTTTGGCTCAGGTTGTGATCATGGGTTCCTGGGATAGAGTCTCGCATCAGGCTCCCCACAGGGAAACTGCTTCTCCCTCTGCCTCTGTCTCTGCCTCTGTCTCTCTCATGAATAAATAAATAAAATATTTTTAAAAATTTGGATTTCTTAAAGGCAGGGTTTTTGCTGTTGTGTGTTTATATCTCCAACATATATGCCACATAGCTATTGATAAATATTGAATGACTGACTCTAATATTTTAAAGTTTGTTAAAAATTAGGAAAGGAATAAATAATTCCACTCTTCACAGAGAAGGTACATTTGATTTGGGTCTTGAAGTCTTGAAGTAATCAATAAGCATTTGGCAAAGGGTGAAATTTTATTTATAATTATTTTTTTCAGAGCTAGGTATTTTATTTCTTAGCTAGAGTTTAAATTCCTTATAAATTAATCTTGTGTATTGATTAGCTTAATGTCCTAAGTCAACTTTTCCTAAGTAACATATTCCTGCTACTTTTAGTGCAAAATTCAGTGAAGCAGTGAATATAGAATTAACATAAGCTGATTCTTGTTAAGAACCATTTGTGGGAATCTGTAGTTGATTCACTTATCAGAATAATGTTATTATGAGCAGTTATAGTCATTTCATGAAAAAATTCCTTTTAAGCTCTCAATTTCCTGAGTCCTTTTTGGTTTTTTAAGGGCTAAGTTCATTTTTTCCCCAAATGGCTCAAAGCCATTATGTTTTTCCTTCACAATATCTCTAAATGGCTGCTCTTCTTCCCTTTAGACTTTTCTCTCTATTGACCAGAACCTGCTCATTCTTTTTCTTGAAATTAAACATGAAAAGTCATTTTCAAAATCCTGTGCTTTACACTTTTATACATTGAATCATTTTTTTGGCCAAGATCACCTCTATATGAACCTGATTTTTACTCAAAAACTTGCTTAAATAGCTGTTTTTCCTTAAAACGTATTACTTAGTGATTCAGTGTAAATCTAATTGTATTTTACAGAAAGGCAAGTCATAAGTTTTGTGTTTATAAAAAGGCTGTGATGATCAATTTAGAATGGTTTTATCAAATTGTGGCTCTATAATTCTATAACCTTTTATTTATTTTTTTAGAGATAGATTTATTTATTTATCTATTTATTTGTTTGTTTATGAAAGACAGAGAGAGAGAGAGGCAGAGACACAGGCAGAGAGAGAAGCAGGCTCCATGTTTTGGAGCCTGATGCAGAACTCGATCCCGGGACCCCAGGATCACGCCCTGGGCCGAAGGCAGGCATCAAACCACTGAGCCACCCAGGGATCCCCCTCTATAACCTTTTAGTATACTTGGACAACTTACTAGAATCATATCACATAATCATATCATCACCACTTAATCCCCCCTTCTGAGCACATATATCTGATTCAAATGTATACTTTTCTGTATAGGATCAGAGACCAGAAATATTGGTGAGAGTTTTTATATCTTTCATCAAACTTGAGCATAAAACTTCTGAGAACCATGGTAAAAGGTGTGCTTCCAAGAACAGGTTGTTTCCAGTCTGCTTTATAAATAATTCCTGAAATTACATAAGCAGTTTGTGTGCATGTGGGTACATGTATATTTCTACCTTTTCATAACGTATATAAATATGTTTAAATATATTAATCCAGAGAGTCATGAACATGAAAATAAAGTACATAATAGTAATGATCATTTTTATGTATAATTTATCAAAAATTATTCTTGGTTATTGCATATATTTCCTAACTTAAATATTATATAAACAATATCAAGTAGGCATTGTTATTATTAATTTATTTTAATCAATGAAATAACTAAAATTCATAAAGTCTAGGTAAATTCTTAAAATGAAGTAGCACCTGCGTTTTGGATGATTTATTCAAAATAAGTCACATGAATGTTTTGCAAAAAACAAAGAAAACTGAAGTTTATTTTGCAATGATATATTATACTATCACCCAGCACCTCCCGATGTCGTGTTCACAAGCATTTATGTGACCATGTGTGTGTATTTATGTAGGTTCTAGTATCTCAAATAGCTAGCGATCTTTGGAAAACACTGTGAGATCAGTCACCTGTCCCCTTCGTGGAATTACCCTCATCTTGAATTTCTGTCTGTAAGTATCGCTTCTGTAGTGTTGATAAGCACGTCCCTCTGTTAGGGGATATAGATGAAAATAATACTTGGATGATTTCCTTGAGAATTTGGTATAGTTTTAATTTAGATAATATGTTCTGCTTTTCGAAAATTCTGTAGTTAGATGCCCTCAAGCCCTTAATATAATTTTGGCACTTAGTTTATATTTAAACATTGGAACTTCTTTTATAAGTCTGCTAAGTCACATTGTTACATTATTCAGAGGTAGTAGTGGAGAGAAAAGCCAATAATACTTGGATAAAATGAAATGTTGCAAGGAAAGTATGTAAAAAAGAAAATCGTTTCTAAAACTAAATCTAGAGATCACTTTTAAGCTGCCTTTGCGGATCGAAATTTCAAGTAGCTTTAGAATGTGGAATAATAAGATTGCCGAAAGAAAATAAACACACCAACTTCAGAATTAATAAGAGCACATCAGTATATGTCTTCATCCTGATGTTGCAGCAGAATGCTTTAAAAAAAACATTTACGTCACCTCTTGGTGGGTGAAGAATTGTTCTAGTTTCAACAGAATAAGAAACCTTACAAGATTAATAAGGCAATTACATTCTCAGATTTTTATACTGCTTTTTTTTGAATTTCCCAAATCATTTACATTATGAATCTGTAACTAATGTCTTTTTGGAATTAGTGGCTTCCTAGAGGTTTAATTGAGAGCCAGCTTGAGACCAGATGAGTTAACTCGGCAATGCGTGTTCATTAAGCAGTTAATATATGCAACACCTGCGTCAAATCTCATGGAACAAGATAAAAAGCATCCTGACTCCTGAGGAGGCTGAAGTATAAATCTGGAATTAAATATACTCCTTTTAATACCGTAAAATCTGTCAAGGGTACTAATCAACCAGTGTACAAAAGCATTTAATGAGATACATAAGATAACATATAAAACAGAGCATTTCAATTTTATCCCTTAACCTCAAGATTTATAGAGTATTTTCTGTTATTTCAAATCATAGAATCTCTGCGTGGTTTGAGTGTGACTTTCAATTCCAGGGAGTCTGTTTTCTGCACACACATTTTATTCACCACATTCCAAGCTGTCATTTAGTCTGTGCCTGAAAACCAACAATAAGAAGTGATGAAAGTCGTCAGTTCCACATATAGCAACTCTGACTGCCTGAAAGTTCTTTCTCTTCTTTTTTCTCATAGAATTTTCTCAAATTATACATTTACCTTTCTTCTTTTTTGTAAAATTACCTTATTAAAATATTTACCCTTAACTAGATAGAAAATTTTAGGAATTCAGGACCATTTTAGGTTACCTTATACTGTATCCTTGATGCCTAGCACAGTGTCATAGTGATTAGAAATTCAGTAAATGATCTATGAGATGATATTTAATTGATTGTAAATGTACCAGTTAGTCCTAATTTGATCCTTGCTAACTTTCAACACCAGTTTCCCTATCATGGTAGGAATTTGGATGAAGTTACTGTGAAAGAGCCAGGTGATTTTTTTTCTCTCCATATTTTTTGGAATTAGATTTTCCTTTGACAGAAAACACAAAATAACAATAGCATAAGAGACAGGAGTTAATTTCTCTCATGAACAAGTCTGGAAGGAGACAATTATGGACTGACTTCTACTGTCTCATAGTTCTTTGTTTCTCATAGAAGTCATCATGGTAGCTTCTATTCCTAAATTTTCCTTATGGACAGATCTATTTATACAAGCTTTAGCCATCACATTTACATTCTAGCCACCAGAAAAGAGAAAAAATATATACATATTTTTTTCCAGATGTCCCATTCATTATTTCTTCATACATTTTATTAGTTAGAACTTGTCATATGGACAAAACTAGCTGAGAAATGTTCCTCAGTTGTCATTCTTCCCTATTTCAGTATTATATTCCTCAAATTTTAGGTCGAATCATGTGGATGACAAGAACAGAGATTATATTCCGAGGCATCCCTTGACGGTAGGTGTGTACACATGACTAAATTTTGACCAATGAAAAGTACATGGGCGTGGTATGTGCAAATTCTAGGAATTTTCTTAAACAGTCACATTTTTATTTCCTTTCCATGTTCTGCTGGCTAGAATTATGACTCAAGGGCTGGAGCTGACACAGCTGCTTTGGTTTATTGGGTCACTTGACAAAAGTGAACTGAATAACTGACCAAGAAGAAAGAAGATGTTCCATAGAGCATAACCAGTACTTGAACTGACATTTCCAGAATTCTCATGGGAAAAAAATAAAATTCTATATTATTAAAAGCACTGTTTGAGGTGTTCTTTTTCTTGCAACCAAACATAATTCAAACTAATAATTTGGCATGTTCCTAGATCTCTCATTCCTCTTGATTAAGCATTCACTATTTTTTAAATGCCTCATTTCCTTTGGAAACTTATGTTCATACAAAGTCTATAGACAGGAGTTAATATCAGTCTTATTCATAGTTGGGAAAAACTAGAACTTTGGAAAATGATTTTTGCCTGGAAATTATAAAGCTAAATACAGAAGGATTTGTATGTAAACACTGGGTGCAAGTTGGGAAATTTGTTTCTCATTGTGGTATGGGTTAATTCAGAAACTGCTTTACATGTATGTAGGAATTGACCAAAAAAATGAATTGATAGTAGATGGGAGCCAGGTTTCTCACTATCAGAAAGGGAAGTAACAGATGAGCCAGAAAAGAAGATAAGAATAAATCCTGTTTTTCCATTTGTATGGTACATGATACATCCCTAATGTGGTTAACATAATGATGTGTTTGAATCTGATGTTGTCTTTGAGATTTTAACCCATATTCCACTCATAGACAATTTTTTTGTTCTTGGTCTTGATTAAATGAATAGATATAAAAAAGAATGAAATTTAATTGCATTTTAACAAGCTTTCTTCTAGTTTTTGACAGGTTAATTGAGCATGTCACTACAGCAAGCCATAGATATGTACCAGAAGTATTAGTTCAAATAACTTGTAGTTAATTGCTCATTCTTTTTCTGCCTTGAAACAAAAATTCTCCAAAGAAAAACTCTCATTAAGAACTCTCTAATCACATTTCTTCTTTAATGAAATGATCTCACCGCATCCAAAAACTTTACCCATTATTCCAGAACCGTTGCTGTTTCAGATCAAACTTTATGACTTATTTGTCATATTTCTGCATGAACTCAAGACACTGTTCAAATTTCCCAAGTAAATATGCTACCTTCTCTGTTTTTCTACATATCACAATCCCTACTGTAGTTGTACTTTTGATAGACCACTTGTGTACTGTCCTGTTATCACTCACTACCATTAAGACTGAGGTATATGACACATGGTTCTGGAACATGCATCTATTCTGATATTTCTAGCAGGAACTGATCATTCTATTCTCTGAACTCATAAGGCAATATATCTATGTCCTAAGAAACTTATCTCATTCCTCTTGGAAGCATAAATGGCTGTGTATATCGGTGTGTGTACATGTATTTATTTTCTGTTTAAATTTTAGAAGTTCTGTACAACTGCATCAGAGTGACTGTAAAGAATATATACTCAATAAATATTTTTGGACAAGATAAGGCTACTTAATCTTACATCGCTCTGATAAATACCCTATCATGTGGTGCATTCCCTTAAAACTTATAAATTAATTCTGTTGGCATGTTCAGTTGCTATATTTCAAATTACATTACTGTTGTTCGGTAGGTGAGCACTGTGCCTTTCCCTATGAACTCAAGGGATATTTGCAGAAAGATTGTACATGGTCACACAAATATTTTGTTTTTATGATGATATAATTATACTAGAAATGCCAATGATTTTACCCACAGACCTCATAAGGGAAACTTCCTTGAACTTGATGAAAACGCAGACTGAAGTGACAAATCGTTTTTTATCACATCATCAAAAACACTTTTCCAAATTTGTAGACAAATGTATGTGTGCATGTATTAGAATTTCTTATCCTATAAGCATAAGTCTCATTTTTTATTTTCTTTTCATCCAAGTTAATTTACTAAAATATTTACTGAGCCAGATACTGGTGATCTAAATGTGAACAGCACAGTTGTGATCCTTTGCCAAAAAAAAAAAAAAAAAAAAAAAAAAAATTGTTTCTTTTTGGGTGGAAAGACTCTACTAAGTAATAAGTAAGTAGTTACAATATTACAGGTGGTTGGTTGAAGAACTCCTGAATGTTGGTTCTATGAGATTTAGGGAGGCAGATGGTCCAAGCTAGAGATATTAAGGAAGGCTTCTTGAAGAATGTGTTTAGGTTAAGATCCAAGGACTTTCCTATATACTGATGAAAGTGAGAATGGTCAATTAGAAGAATGAAAAGAAGTTAGTGTAAATAACACTTATTTTGTAATAAGGAGAAATAGAAATAAAAGAGATGGAAAAGCAGCCAAGGGTCAGTGAACAGTTTTCAGTAAGATTAATAAAAAGTTTGAGAGGATTAATAAATTATTGCAATTTTTTTGTGGTTTGCTTTTTTAAAAGCACTATCTCTGTTAACATATTATTTAATTTTTTTCCTAATTTCTTTTCATAAATATCTTATCGAGCCTTTGAGAGGACAACACTTTCTTCCTTTGAAAACATTACATACACTTCAAGGAAGTAATAGTTATTCCAGTATCATGGTTATCATGACATCATCGTCTCTATTTTAATAAGAATATAGTTTTTAGAATAATAATTATAAAAATAATTCATACTAATCCATAATATGATTGGTTCTTGATCATTTGCCCAATGGATCCAAAACTGATTCTGTAGATTTAAATATGTGTCTAAGAACAGTGTCCTCATATGGTCTAATCTCAAACAGCAGCTATCATCACACAAAATGCTTGGATTCTTGAGTCAGAGAATATAAAAATTTTTATATGCTTTCACATACAAATAACCTTGTGAGTTCCTGATCCCACTCCCTTGCTGATGGCTCTAATATGTATATGTGAATTTGTCTTCTTCCTTTTAGTTTTTCATCACCTTTCTTCTTTCACTTACTGTCACTCTTGCTTTTGAGCTTCATCTTTTTTTCTCTGCATTTTCATAACACTTAGTAATCTTACTACTCAAACTAATATGTTACTAGTTAGGCAACATTCATTGTGCATTAACTATGTTCCAGGCACTTTACATACATTATTTCATATAATTATCATAATATTCCTATTAAATATTATGACTGGAGCTTAATTAGCAGATCAAGCAAATCATGGTAGGGAAGTTAAATGTTTTTTAAAAAATCCTCTCAGCTGGTGAGTAGAGAAATCAGGAATCACATTCATGTTAACGTAGTTAAAAAATGTCTTCATCCTTTGATACATACATGGGTAAAACTTGAAGATCAATATCAATTGTTAATGGGATGTCCTACCTATCAAGGGGAAAAATATGTCACAAGCTTGGATAGACCTGCAGGGAGAGTGTGATAGATTGCCAGAATTTATTCAGAACAGAGCCATAAAACTTTCCTCCTTTTCCTTGTCCCCAAGCACCTACCCTTCCTGTGAAAGGCTCTGGAAGATACTTGGACAGCACAGCGGGTGATGTAATACTTGAGAAGAAAGTTGGCAGTAGGTAGTTAGGGTCTGCAGGGAAGGGGGTTATCTATCCACAGAGACTGACAGTGAGAGATGGTTTTGAAAATAGGATTGATACAAATTTAGAAAAGAAAGAAATCACAGTAATTCTTTTTACTGCAGCCTAAAACCTCTATTTACTTAGGTAAGCTTTAGGATGGCTTGCAGGACTATCCTTTAATCTAAGCTCTTCATTAAATTGAACTTGAATGCCAAAACTTAGAGAGATGATCAGAGGCATTTAAATACTAGAGAACTGCATAAAATGGAAATATTTTCATTGGAAAGATCATGGAGACCTAGGTGGCAGCGTGGCTATCAAAGCTGAAGAAGTGGCTTTATCTCAGAAATGCAGTATGTTTTGAGTAGGCTGACTTTAAAGTGGACAGTCATGTATTTATCCAAGTAGCATTTCATGAGCTACCACCACATGCCAGGTGCCACTTGAGGTGTTGTGGGAAAACAATGGGGAAAACAGAATGTAACTCTCATGGAGTTTATATTCTAGAGGCAAGAACAATCAGAAATAAATTAGTACATAATGTGCAGTATTGATATATACTTTGAAGATTAGTAAAGTCAAAAGAGAATATCTAAAGTGAGAAATCATGCTACTTGTCATATGGCAGTAGATGAAGTTGTCACTAATATAGTGACGTTTGTCACTAATATAGTGATATTTGAGGATAGACCTGAATTACATGAGGGTAGGAGGGAGTAGGCCATGAAGATAAATGGCTGAATACTATTCTGGCCAGACAGCAAAGAATGGAAACACCATAAGGTGAAAGTGTGCTTGGTGTGTTCCAGAGCCTCAAGAAAGTCAAGCATCATTGAAGGGAGAGAAAGGTGGGAGAGGAAGTTAGAGGGATAGGTAGGAGCAGAGTAAGTAAGGGAGTACGAATATTAAGGTAATAGTACTAGCAAGGGGGAAAATTCCCCTAAAAGAGTTTGGATACCTGTATTTCTGCTGCTGTCCAGTTCCATTGCCCCCACAATCACCCCCTCCCCAAAGTTTCTCCATCCTTTTTCCTTAACAGGAGGTTTAAAGTATAAAACTCAGGTCATGCATATTAAATACATTTGTGAGCATGTTACTATTTTTAAGTGTCAAACATGACATTTTAAAAAAAGGTTTGGGGCACTTTATCATAAAACATCTGTTAGAATTCCTAGAGACAAAGATTTTTAAGTACCCATGGTTAGCAGATTTAATGTACTTCCCCTCTAGAGTGAATAACTTACATCTAGTCCTCTAGAATTAATAATACATTAAACTGTATTTCAATCCTAGGTGATGTCCCCTGCAATGATGGTAAAATGCATCCTATAATAGCTCCCTTTGATGTTTATTTTACCAAATTGCAATTTAGCACACCACTGGTTTTACTCTAACGGTGTTCCTTATAACCAGTGCTTCATTTGAAAGAAATCCTCCCAGTCAGTACTCTTACTTCTATCTGCCCTGTCCACTCATGGAAGTGGCTTGATTGTAGCACATCTTAATAGTGTATCTTCATCATGTTTGCTTCCCTCCAGATGAATTATCAGCACCCTGGTAGCAAGATCATCCTTTCTCTCATGGACACTTGTAAGCCGGATCTAGCTCTTCCTCATACTCTCCCATTCATGCCCAGAAATTTGAGCTCAGTCCTTAATGCTAACATGTGTGTATATTTAGCGACTGAAAAGAAACAATTTATGCATTTTATGCATTTTGAAATTTGTTATGGCATTGAGCTTCACCCCCAGTGACTCTAACTTGAGCAAAACTCAGGAAAATGTATTTAATATATTCTCCAAACATGTATTTTATGTTTTACGGGAAGATTGATTTTCTGCTCTTAATAAAAGTAGGTTGCTGGTTTATAAATTTGGAAATTATCTGCCTTAAATGCAGCAATGTTCTTCCAAAGAAGCAATAAGAATTGAACCATTTTTATTAAATTCAATTGAACAACTATTCCATGAATGTCTACTCTGTGCCTTGCAACGTCCTAGGCCCTCGGGATGGAGCAAAGTACAAAGGAGATGGAAATAGATGCCCTTTGGAGTTCATTTTCTGGCAGTGTAGTTGCCACTAAATAAGGCAATGGCATATTTCTCCAGTGCTATACTGAAAAGCAGCTTCCAGAAGTGACTTAAGCTTTATGTAATTTTTTAAATTAAATTTTCTCGGTGGTTCTTCAATCTGACAAATACTGTCCCATCGGCTTTTCACTCTCACCAACAAAGATGTTACACCAGGTCAGTCTGACCATGTGCTAGAAATAGATGTAGCAAATACAATCTAATCTGCCAGCAGTAGTTTAGAAAATCACTGATAGAAGATAGCAGGTGTCATTAGCAAGTGTTAAAATTGCTTCCTAACTTGTGAATAAAATGTACTAAATAACTGACGTAAAGCTTTCACACTGTTTTGTGGGGGTGAAGGAATAGCCATAATCATTTAAATTAAAGGGAGATAATCGAGGCTAATTTGACTTCTACTGCTCTATTCTTAATGCAAACTCTTATATTGATCATATGCAGCACAAGGTGTCAGACAGCCCAGAAACAAATACAGTGTTAGAACTAGAGGAGACCACAGAGGATTTTAAACACAATCTCACAATTTTACAAAGGAAGAAACTGAGATCCAGAAACTGATTATATGATTATCTTGCAGACCCAGACTGTTCATTAGCAAATCTCAGGTAAAATTTTCAAATTCTGACCCCCATGTCTTGCTCTTTCCAGTGTGTCATAGAACTTTCCTACAACTCTGTAGTAAAAACACTGATCAGAAAATGAAATCCGTGGTATTGCAGTGTTTATGTCATATGTAAACTCGTTGCTTAAAAGGCTGTAGCCCAGTTTACAGTTCTAGAGAGTAATTCTCAGGGAGAACTTAATTTGGAATTCAGAAAGAAGGTAGAGCTCTGTGAGATTTTTTTTTTTTTTTAGGTTTGTGTTAGATGGAGTTTATGTGAGGTGGCCTGTAATAACTCAAATAATAGTGGCCTGATCAGATGAGGGACTATTATTCTTACATAACAAATGAAAAGAGGGCGTCTCATGCCAAGTGTCCCCAGTGATTTAGACCTAATCTATCTTTCTGTTTAACCATGCTTAGCATGTGGCTTTGTCCTCCTGCTTATCACTTAATGGCTATAAGTCAGTTGTTCTATTTTCAGCATTGAATATTTATTATAGACAAGATACAATGAAAAATAAAAGGGCAAATTGATCCTTCCCGGTTTTAAAGAAATTTTATGAGAATTCCATCTGGCTGTTGAATTCCATTGGTTTAAGGACTTGATCACATGAGCATCTCTATTCATAAGGATAGTTGGAAATATTCTTCACAGGTTGTTTTGTAAAAGGGTAGGAGAATGTCTAGGTATTCTGCTGCGAAGTAAAATGATTTGATTTTTTTAAATATTTTATTTATTTATTAGAAAATGCATGTGTGTGCACAATCAGGGGAGGGGCAGAGGGAAAGGAACAAGCAGACCCCCTGCTGAGCCGGGAGCCTGACCTAGGTCTCCATCCCTGGACCCTGCAATCAGGACCTGAGCCGAAGGCAGTTGCTTAACCAACTGAGCTACCGAGGCACCCTTGGAAAATGATTTATATTTTGAATATATTTGAATTTGATTTTTTTTGTGTTTTTGTTGTTATTTCAAAATTTTATTAAATTCTAGTTAGTTAACATACAATACAATTGGTTTCTGGAGTAGAATTTGGTGATTCATCACTTATATGCAACACCAGTGCTCATCACAAGTGCCCTCCTTCATACCCATCACCCATTTAGCCCATGTCTCCCCTCCCCCATCAACCCTCAGTTTGTTCTCTACAGTTAAGAGTCTCTCATGGGTTGCTTCCCTCTGTCTTTCTTTTTTCCCTTCCCATTTGCTCATCTGTTTTGTTTCCTAAATTCCATATATGAGTGAAACCATAGGGTATTTGTTTTTCTCTGACTTTTTTCACTTAGGATAATATATTCTTCTAGCTCCATTTGCACTGCTAAAATTTCATTCTTTTTGATGGCTGAGTCATACACACACACACACACACACACACACACACACTACCTCTTCTTTATCCATGCATCAGTCAATGGACATTTGGGCTATTGTTGATACTGCTGTAGAAAGATCAGAGTGCATGTACTCCTTCAAATCTATATTTTTGTATCCTTTGGGGAAATCCCTAGTAGTGCAATTGCTGGGTTATAGGGTAGCTCTATTTTTAAGTTTCCGAGGAACCGCCACAGTTTTCCACGGTGGCTGCACCAGTTTGCATTCCTACCAACAGTGTAAGAGGGTTCCCCTTTCTCCGCATGCCATTTGTTGTTTCTTGAGTTGTTAATTTTAGCCATTCTGAGAAGTGTGAGGTGGTATCTCTTTGTGGTTTTGATTTGTATTCCCTGACAATGAATGATGTTGAGCATTTTTTCATGTGTTTGATGGCTATGTGTAGGTCTTTGGGAAAATGTCTATTCATGTCTTCTGCCCATTTATTAACTGGATTATTTGATTTTGGGTGCAAGTTAGAGTAAAGAGTTCTTTATAGATTTTGGATACTAAGCCTTTATTAGATATGTCATTTGCAAATATCTTCTTCCATTCTGAAGGCTGCCTTTTAGTTTTGTTGTTTCCTTCCCTATGCAGAAGCTTTCTATCTGGATGAAGTCCCAATAGTTCATTTTGCTTTTGTTTTCCCTGCCTCCAGAAATGTGTCTAATAAGAAGTTGCTACAGCCAAGGTCAAAGAGGTTACTGCCTGTGTTCTTCTCTAGGATTTGGATGGTTTTCTGTCTCACATTTAGATCTTTTATCCATCTTGAATTTATTTTTTACTTTTTTTTAAGATTTTATTTTTTTTATGAGAGACACGCAGAGAGAGAGGCAAAGATGTAGGCAGAGGAAGAAGCAGGCTCCATGCAGGGAGCCCAATGTAAGACTCAATCCCAGGTCTCCAGGATCAGGCCTTGAGTGAAAGGCAGGCGCTCAACTGCTGAGCCACCCAGGTGTCCCTGAACTCATTTTTGTGTTTCTTGTAAGGAAATGCTCCAGTTTCATTCTTCAGTGTGTAGCTTTCCAGTTTTTCCAACACTATTTGTGGAAGATACTGTTTTTTTCCATTGGATATTCTTTCCTGCTTTGTCGAAGATTATTGACTATAGAGTTGTAGGTCCATTTTTGGGTTTTCTTTTCTGTTCCACTGATGAATGTGACTGTTTTTGTCTCAATACCATACAGTCTTGATGAATATAGCTTTGTAATAGAGCTTAAAGTCTGGAATTATGATGCCTTCAGTTTTGCTTTTCTTTTTTAGGATTGCTTTGGCTATTCAATTTGAATTTATTTTGAATGTATTTGAATATATATAAATATATTTGAATTTATATTACTAAATTTCTTTAGATGGTCTCCATTATAAATGACAGATTAATAAATAAATAAAACATAATTGTCATGGAGAAAATTAAAATAGGGGCAAAAAAGGAGATTTTGAGAAATAAAGTTGTGGTTTTAAATAGAGTAGTTCAGAATAAGCCTCATCAAAGAGTGATATTCATATAAAGATCTGAAATAAGTAAAAGAGTGACCCAGGCATACTTTTGAATTAAATTATGGATAGAAAGACAGCAAATGGTGTAGTAGGAGCATGCATGAGAAATATGGAGAACCAAGGGAAAGATAGAAAATTAAATCTTTTCACTAAAGCAGAATATAGTTTGCTCTACTATATTTTTATAGTCTTATTTCTTAAAAATCTATCATTGTAAATTATAATTATAACATTATAAAATACATCATATATATGTGTGTATATATATATATATATGTTAGTGTGGAAAGATGAATAATGAACAGAACTATAAACATGTAACATTTTATTCCCTTTAGTAGGAATTTCAGTAATAAATATCAGGCATAAACATATTTGAGACTGCAGCTGGATTATAGAATCTTAACAGGGAATAATAGGTACAAAATAAAGGAAGCAGCATTCTCTTAGTAAAATACTTTCTTTTCTTCTGATTAAAATGGAGAATGATATTTATGAAATTATTTGAGAAGGAGATTTTAATTCGGATAAATGCACTCCAGTTAATCTTACCAGTTGTGGCAGCCTGAAGACTATTGTAAAGTTAAATTTGGTGGCAGTGGCAAGAGTCTGCTTGACTTGAAGATCAAGCACAGTGGCCTAGGACAATATAATTGTGTTTGGTAAGCAGGTAATGGAAGTGTTTGAAATGTCCTAGTTAATCCTAGGGGTGATCGTCAAGGGCTTAGAATGTGTCAGAAGTGACTGTTGAGTGAAAGAAACACACAAAAACCTGCACAGTTCACATAGATAAAAATATACTATAACCAGGAGACCAGCCAAAATCAATTCACAGTTTGCACAAGGGGCAGGAATCATGAGGCTAGAATTTAGGAAGAAATCCGCTGGACATCAATCAGGAAAAGGTCATCATACAGATGTAGGCAGACCAACTTCTTTTTTTATTATTATTTTTTAATTTTTTTAGCAAACCAACTTCGTAAGCGTATTTACACAAAGTGTGTTTAAAACCAGGTCAGACTTTTCCCTACAGTACTTGCAGCAGCAGCAGTGCCAGATCCATGATGTCATAGGCTTGCAGCTGCTGATCTTGTCTCATTGCCCACTTGGAGAAGCAGGGACAGTCCAGCTCGGACCCAGCGTTTCAGTGACAGCTGCATGAGGAGCTGCAGTGTGTTGGGCAGATTGAACGCTACCTCAGTGGAGACCTCTGAAAGAAGGCTAAATAGGTAACAACACTGCAACCATCCTGGACATGTAAGCATGCCTCAACCTGAGAGATGAGTTTTCCTTTGCTAAGAAGTAAATTCACATTCAGGAAGCATGTTTTGGAGGTTTTGCTGTGGTTTTTCAAGAGATCCACACTTGATGAAGAATTCTCCGAAGGAGTACATTTCAGGGATGCCAAGTGGATCCTGACACTTTTGTGGGTAACCACCCCCTCCCTACCCATTACCAGCAATGAAGATTTTGTTATAATTCTCATTGCAGGCATTTGAGGGCAAGAATGGAGAAAAAAGAAGATTTCACATTACTTCTGTCAAGGAACAGATCAAGTATAAAAGCTATTATTCCAATTAAAACTGACCAAAAGACAGAAGAGTTCTGAGTTCTTAGAATGTAAAAGACCTTTATGGCATTGCCTCTGGTTTCTGCCCTTTTCTGGTTCTCTGTGGTATATGGGTAGTCATCCTGCTATCTGGAGACAAGGTCTTGACTGCTTTTAATATCCACCAGCGACTCTCCACTCACCCACATTATCACACGTGTAACAGGCCTGAAACCAGCTGATTTTGTGCATGTCTTGGAACATGTCACATTTACTAAAACATAACTAATTACTGGAATTCAACTTGAGAGCGATAAAACCTTTTTTCCCAGCTTAAATCCTTAAAAAAATTGAGGTAATTCAAAGACATCCAAGCTGACAATGTAGAAATTGAGGGTTTCAATTTTTATCTATTAGAGTGGAGGTGATTATCTGAAGTGCCTTTAAAGGAATTCTGTCTCAAAGAAGTTGTTGGTAGTTATGAGTAGGTCTAGTACCCAGGTAGAATTTTTTTATAGCAAAAAGAAAAAAAGTAAAAAAAAAAAAAAAAAGGAAAAAGTAAGCAGGCCTAAAATATTATCTCTGACTATTCATCCTTAAGAATACCATTCAGGGATTTCCAGTAGAATGCATAGCAAATAACAGTAAGTCTGGCAATTAAAGACCTTGAGCATGATTAAATAAGTCCTTGAGGATGTACAAAAATGCTAAAATTATGAAAAAAGAGAGATGAAGCTTAAATAATTTTATCAAACATGTGTGCATGTTTTTTAAACATGCCTCTTTATGAAGAGTGTCCATGAATTCTAATAGTGATGTATACCAGCCTTGAGCAGAAGTGAATACCATTAGTGTCTGTCTCTCTCTGTGTATGTGTATATATGGATATGCACACACACACACAATGTGTGATCATGGGCAATTAGAGATAATCTATGCATTTTATACTGCTTAACTTGTAATAAAGCTGTATTCTGTATTACAAATAACCACCCGCTGAAATTGGAGTGTAAATATTACTCATTAGACTTTGATTTCACAACATCACAGGACTATAAAAGCAATGAAGATTTGTAAAAAGTGTATTTTTTTGCGTTCTTGCCCCAAGAGCTGTATTGGAACTTGAATGAAAGCCTTAAGTGTGTTCCATTTTCTACTGCATCTCTATGTGGCCTTTTGGGTTTCAGGTGAATGGTGATGGTACCCATACCTTCTTCTTCTTACAGATCTGCATGCTGGGGCTACCAAACAGATCAGTGTGCATCTGTTTCTGTCTGTTCTGTTCACCACACAGAGTGCTTCACCCTTTCCTTTCTGGGGTCCATTGCTGAGACCTATAATGAAAACGCGCTTACTTCTCCATTTATTTTTTGTCAACCATACTTCACATAGAAATTCCAGCTTGGATTTCATTTTTGTTTTTGTTTTATTTTGTCCTTAATGATAATCCATCTTGGTAAGATTTTAGCACTTTCTTGAAAGGAGCAAATTTAGAAGCTTATCTGGGTCTTTCTTAATTGTCCTCATTATTCCCATTTCCATCCCGTATACCATCACCTGGTGTAGCTTTTTCCCCACACATCCATGTACATTGTCCTCTATCTTAGGGCAAACATCTGTTTCAGTCTCTGCAGAAATTAAAATGTACCCCATCTGTCAAAAGGTACAAACCTCTAGTTTTAAGATAAGTACTGGGGTATAATACAGTGGCTTTAATTAACATTTAATTAACATTAAGATAAGTACTGGGGTACAACACAATGGCTTTTTTTAAAGATTTATTTATTTATTTATGATAGACATAGAGAGAGAGAGAGAGAGAAAGGCAGAGACACAGGAGGGACAAGCAGGCTCCATGCCGGGAGCCTGACGTGGGACTCAATCCTGGGACTCCAGGATCATGCCCTGGGCTAAAGGCAGGTGCTAAACAGCTGAGCCACCCAGGGATCACCCAACACGATGGCTTTAATGGTACATTTGAAGAGTAAATATAAAAGTTCTTATCACAAGGAAAAAAACTTTTTTTCTTTCTTTCTTGTATCTATATGAGATGATGGATATTAACTAAACTTACTGTGATAATCATTTCACAATATAAGTAAGTTGTTAACACTGTATCCCTAAAACTTACATAGTGCTGTGTATCAGTTACATCTCAATAAAACCCAAAGGAAAAAAAGTTTTCCTTTTCCCAAACAGTTGAGAGATTTATTCTGAGTTGGCCTTTAATAGGTCAAATCGCCTAAAATGAAAATCTGAATTTTTCATGTTATAATGACCAGAAAGGGACAATCTTGTCCCATTAGCCCTGCTCTGGGCCCAGTGGCCTCTGTCTATTTTTAGAGCACACTTTTTACTATTTTTTTCTAAGTCACTATGGGGATTAGTTGGGCCCTGGTTGACCTCAAGAGATCATTAATTTTGTTTTTTTCAGGAACCACTTTCCCCATTTTGTATTTAAAAATGACGCTGGTCATATAGTCAGTAGTAGTATAACAGTGTTGTGTGGTAACAGATGGTAGCTACACTTGTGAGTATAGCAAAACATATAGAGTTGCTGAATTACTATGTTGTACATCTGAAACTAATATAACATGTGTGTCGCCTGTACTTCAATTAAGAAAATACCTGGGTGGTTCAGATAAACCCACAAACATACTTATACATTGGGACTTTCAACCATGAGTCAGAGTGCAGGGATTAATGTCAAGGGAGATTTGCTAATTGCCTCAAAGAAGGTTAAAATTAGCTCTGTGTCTTTTTTGAAGAAGTAAACTTATGACAGAGCCTATATTTTATGGCACTTGACCCTTAAGTTACAAGGGCTTTATGGTCAAATATTACAGATACTTTCTTGGCTAGTCTCTGTACTTCGACCCATTTGAGTCTCTTAATTTTAGAGTTTAGAAAAGTTATGGGGTGATGATTATTTTGCTGGTGCCAAAAACAACCACTTAGACTGAATTTCAACCATTTTCTTGTAGCATCTTTTACTATTCAGTTTGAATCTTGGGCAAGTGTTCTTCCTCTAGATCACATACACGTGAGTTAAAGTCATATTGAACTAACTAAATAGTGTTAGGCTGTCATCCTCAAAAGGCCTAATTCTTGGAATAACATGAATATGTAAGTGCAAACTCCATTAATACACTTATTTGACTTTTGTAGTTGAGACGGCCTATCCAGGTAACTGGGAAACCTAACCGGAGGGGGAAAAAACAAACAAATCATTATTATGTATGCTGTGCATGGCAAAAATAGCCACCAGAAATGTCACAACATTGACAAAAATAGAAGGCTTGTAATTATACTTTGAGTACAAATTTGCAAAATGTCTCAAATTTTTGGTATTTTATTCTCAGAAAATCGAAGAACTTCTTGCACATGAATAGGCAATAGATGTATCACTAAAACACATAGGTTCTAAGAAATTGTGTTTGATACAAGAGAATGTGTAGTATAGATCAGATAGACATTTTTTACCCAAGTATGTGGTAGAGACAACACATTTTATAGAATAGGATGAATGATCTTTTGGTGCTAAAACACCAACCAGTTTCCATAGAAAATCAACGTTCTATGTTCTCTTGAGAATTTCTTTAAAAATGTGTAATAAGTTAAAAAGTTTTAGGGAATGATGTTTGTATTTAAATCTCATGAATATAAAGCCTATGTAAGTCACATATCAGATAAAATAATAAAAGTTTGTGAAATCATTATATAGTCTGACGGGCCTTTAAACATAGCCTAGTGCTATGATAGTAGCATAGGCTAAGTAATGTGAAATATGCATATTTAAGTTTTTTTTATGTTTTATTTATAGAGTATTGCTGAGAAGATTTGAATGTAGACTTTGAAATTATGAGAAAACTTGAAAGAAATCACAATGTTTTTGATAGCTGCTTTCAACTGTCCCTAAATTATAGGATTGATTAAAGCAAGTTAAGTGAACTCCATTGAAAGGAAATGAATCAACTTCACTCAAATAGACTAGTTGTTCTATGCAAGGCCATTTTTACTAAGCTCTGAAAGTAGTTGCATCATCAAGAACACTTGTTTAGGTTTGTTTCTTTAATTACTATGAGGAAGTTTTGACAAATGTCTGTGAAATAAGGAAGGAAACATTTCAGAATTTCTTTTCCCTTCGCTCTTGATTAGCCATCTAGTTTAGGCCTGAGAGATTCTGAAGAACTTAATTGGACCCAGCATTAAGACAGTTTATCCATTCATTCCTTCTTGCATTAAACAAATAATTTTGCTACGCTTTGGAAAAGCTTATTGGCACATTTCTCCATATACTTTTGTATATATCTGGTCTCTGACTGAAAGGTGTTATTAATATAAATAAAGAATTAAAATAAAACATCACTTAAAAATATTAGTCCACAGGGTGCAATATTGATCTCATCGATATTTTTAGTGAAATATAACTGTCGAGAAAACTTCAAGGTTGCTCCTTGCCACTTCCTCTTGTCCCCCCAAAAGAACACTGATATAATTTACAAGGACATATTAGAACAGACCCATCATTTGATAGGGTGGAGCCACCAGTAGTGGTTGGAATATGAAAAGATGAAACTTAAATATGCTTAGGAAAGTTATCTTTTCTTTGGTTGAGTTCTTTCGAGTTTATTAATGCAGCCTAAGAATGTGCCTCTACCTTGGAAGGACAACTAGGAACAAGAAAGGAGATCAGAAATGAGAAAACCTGGAGGAATTTGTTCATGTCTAATTCAAATATAATCTCTGAGCTTACTCAAGAGTCCAACTCAACTGAGTGAGAAAACTATACCAATTTGGAGCCAAAGTATATAATATATACACTGATATAATGTATATGTGTTTCTGAAAGTCTTGGAAATCCCAGTTCCAAAGTGTATTTCTTTGTGGACATAGAGAATTGGGCACTATATTGGTAGCTGGCTATTTAGCTTACTTAGAATTCTTATCTCAACACTGTTGTGAGTTTGGACATTGCTTTAATTTGTAATATACTAAGTTTTCTGTCATATAGGCATAGCATCATGGCATCCACTCTAGTGACTAGGAAAGCAGGAGAAAGCTTTTGATTGTTACCTAAGCATCATCATCAATAAGTATATTTGAAAATAAATAAATCATTGCCAAGGTTGAACACGAAATTAAAATGTATTATAATTTAGACAGACATCCCATTATTGTATGAAGCATTTAAAATTACATTTATGTAGACATTGATTAATCCATTTCCTTTCTGAAGTCAATTTGGATATTTTTCAGAATCTACCATTTAATTTAGGCTGTCGGGAAGTGCTGCCATAGTTATCTGCATCATGTTAGTATGAAATGAAAGAATTTTTTGAAAATTTTCCTTCCTACGCTATTATAACTATTATGTACACAGCAATTATATTCTTTGGGACTAATACACATTTTACTGGATCAATATGGAGCTCATTTATAACCCACTGAGCTCCTACAAGTATACTTCCCACTTATAATGGGGCAGGAGAGAAGAAGAGTGCTACAAAAATCCAGAGGATGATTTGAACTTGGCCTTTTCTTACATGACAGGTATACACTGCTCATTATTTCTCTTCTCCATTGTCTTTAACTGTCTTTGCTCTGCTTATTATTTCTGTTGTTCTAATAAGTAAAGATAGGAATCTCAGACTAATAAATTTAGATGTTTCTGATCAATCAAAAGAATTTTAGTCTATGAGCTAATCCCTAAATTTGCTAAGTTTCAAATTCAGAGATAGATAATACTTCAAAATTCCTTCACTGGATATGTCAAATAGACATGGCTATTTTATGGCTTAAATCTACAGGTAAAGATTGATGACTAGTTGACTCTGTTTTGATGAGCTTCAATATAAATTCTCAGCATCCAAGTATTTTTGAAATGCTTCTCCAGACTTTGTCTAGAATCATTGTATTTCTACAGTTACTTACCAGATTTCCCCATATTTTAACATGGAGAGTTCTAATGAAAACAGGGTCCTTTATGCAAATTAAAAGCATAATACTTCCCACCAAAGACTAATATTAAAGATCTTAAAAAAAAAAAAAAAAAAAGATCTTGCATGTCCTCACTTTGGCAAATTCACTTTTAATCTTTTTCTGTTTTGTCCTAGCCAGATGGAATACTCCTCAAAGGTGGAGTCTACAGTGTGCATGCTTCTTTTCCCTAGCTCATGGCACAGTGGAAAAAATAGCCCTTTATAATCAGAATTGCCATCAGGGACAATTCTAATGAAATATCAAGTAGTGAAATGTGTCCTATATTCTCTCTATTTCCTCTTTCACAGGGCAATGATACAGCTTAATATTGTTCATAAATTTTTGTGGCATCAGTATTCATGGAGAATTGGAGGATATCATTCAATTCTAACTAACTAATGATAACTAACGCAATGATAACATAATAATCACTTGCATGGCAATTTTAAGGAAGTCCAGTGTTCATGAATACATTGTACCCTAGTCATAGGAGTGTACCATCTATTACCCATTTTACCCTGGGAAGCATGTAGAACAAGTGTTTTATTTATTTCCATTTACATTTATGGGGAACGAAGACTTAGAGACAGGAAGTGATCTACCTGAGAATATGCAGTTGGTAAATATCTGATCCTAGGGTGATTAATGATAAAGCCCAAGCTCTTTCTGTTGTACATTATGATTTCTCCTCTTTAGTCTGCATATCCAAGTTTAGAAAAAGAAATACTTGTGCTTAGGATCCAAACTAGAACACAATGAGAAAAGTCAAGTCTGTTATTCCCCCTACCCCCACCTTTATTGTAGGTTTTCCCATTTAAAAAGTATTATGTTTTCATAAATTCTTTTTCTGAGTGAATCTTAAGACAGAAAATGTGCATTCACTGTAGTGTTCTAATTTTGTATATTTCTTTATGTCAGTGCCTATAATCAGGGCTTAATGTGATCCATCACTGTTTTACTTAAGGAAAAAAATACCTGTTTGATATTTTATTTGAAATGTCATTAAGTTTTTCTTTAAGACAAAAAATCTCTTGCCAAAATCACCTAATACAGACAAAAGCCAGATTGCCCCCAGAACAGTAGATGTTCAGAAGTCTCACAGGCAATTTCCTGGAATAGTCCAGCTCTGAGAGGGTAAGCACGCATGATATGCCAGATAAAAACAACTGAATGGTGGCAGAGAACAACTAAACATAGCATTAGAGTAAGTGGCTGCATTAGTTACAGTCAACGGAAATTTCCAGAAAATAGGTCTAGGCTTTTAGTGAGTGTCTGTGATCTAATTCTACTCAACGCAAATAATTCATTTTCCAGAAACTAATTTGAAGTTTCTTACTCCAGACTCATCTACAGAAATATTTACTCTAAGCATTTTGGTGAATTTTGAAATCAGTCTAACAATGAACAGAATTGCATTAATATAGCATAATATTTAAAGTGTATTTTCTGAGTATGCATTATGCTACCACTAAAGCATGCCATTAAAATAGTGGTTCTTATTGATATATATATGTATTTATGTGTATGTATATATATGTTTGTGTGTATACATATATGTGTATATTTATGTGTATACATTTATTCAAGTAATATATGCCAGAATTATACTTTTATTAGTATTAATGTTATCACAAAATTTGCTTCATGTTATGCTTGTGTTTTATTTGCTTTTTTTTTCACTTATTGAGGTATCAAACTCAAATTGGGGCTCATATATGCTTTAATCAACAAGATGTAAAAACTTATATTTTCCCATATCCTCACTAAAATGAGACATTATGACATTCAAATTTTTTTTTAATTTTTTAAAATGTGGAACATGAGGTTTATTATTTAATTTGCATTGCTGGATTCTAGAGATGGAGAGGTTGAGATTGTGATAGCTCAGAAGGTCAGGAAGTCTTTTGCAAGGAAATGCTTACTGAGGTGACACCTGGAAGGAGGCAATGGAGCTGATTCTTAAAGTGAGGATACAGGGAACACAGCTTATATTCATGGTACAGAAAGAAAGCCAGACAGTCTGGAGCAAAGGCAGGAAGGGGCATTTGGTTGAGGTGAGGCTGGCAGGGTAGATGAAGACTGGATGGTGCCAGAAGTTTGTAGGCCCTGTTTAGAACCGGGCTCTTTATCTGAGAACAATGAGATGCATTGAGTTCAAAGCTGAGGATGTGGGCATGTTCAGGCTTGCTTGTTAAACACTTCATTCTTCATGCTCTGATTAATTAGAATTAATCTTAGGGGGAAAGAGTAAGAGCAATCAAGGCCAATCTTGAAGTTCTTGCTGTGATGAGACAGCACTGCCTCTCTCCTGCTCCACATACTACCGCCACAAGAGAAAAGCTACTACACCTGTGTGGATACCCATGTGTTCATATTCTAGACCGTGACATGACCTTATACCTCAATCTCAACTCTCACAGTTTATCATCACTTCCTATTCTTTTACTTTTCTTACACGTGTGACCCCACTCCGAGAATCTTTGGCATCATTAAGACCTCTACCTTAGTGAGCTTATTACTGTTTTTTCACTATTTTTAATCATCTACCATCCCCTTTATAATTTCATATCCCTAATCCAACCCACATTCTATGGCCTGGCACTGTACAATCCCATGGCAAATTCCCCTAACTCCCCTGTTCTTTCTCCCTCTGTCATTCACACCTGGCAGAACTGAACTTTGCTAAACTCAACTGTTGATCGACATTATAATTGAGCTAAAGCAGCTGAGCATTGACAGAAACATACCACAAAACTCACCGGACTCACTTAAAATTTATGACCATAAATAAAAAAAATGGATGTTTAACTTTGCTTTGCTTGCCTCATGAATTCATTTTCCTATACCTCAAAATGACCATTTTACCACCTGTCTTGGTCTGTTTGGGTTACTATAATAAAACATCACAGACTAAGTAGCTTTTAAACATCAGAAATTTATTTTTCTTTTTTTTCTTTTTTTTTTTTTTTTTTTTTTTTAGATTTTTATTTATTTATGATAGTCACAGAGAGAGAAAGAGAGAGAGGCAGAGACATAGGCAGAGGGAGAAGCAGGCTCCATGCACCGGGAGCCCGATGTGGGATTCGATCCCGGGTCTCCAGGATCGCGCCCTGGGCCAAAGGCAGGCGCCAAACCGCTGCGCCACCCAGGGATCCCCAGAAATTTATTTTTCACAGTTCTGGAGGCTGGAAGTCCAAGATCAGAATGCCGGCATGGTTGCGTGAGGGCCCTCTTATTAGTTGTAAATTTCTTGTTGTATCCTCATATGGTAGACGGAGCTAGAGGACTCTATGTATATGATCTCATTTATTAAATAAAAGAACTAATCCCATTCATGAGGGCTCCACTGTCATGACCTAATCACCTCCCCCAAAGAACCCACTTCCTAAAACCATCACATTGGTATTAGGATTTCAGCATAGGAATTTGGGGGGCGGGGACATAACACTTGTCAGGTTTCCTAAAAATCTCCATATTCCTCAAGTTAAATGGTTGGCTTTTTCATATTTCACTAAAAAGTAACTAAAATCAGTTTTAAAAAAAAATCTCATTTTTCTGCCACCAACTACACCAACCTGCCTCCATCTGTACAAAGTATTCTTCGTCCAAGATTGACACAACAACAATAGAGGATCTTTTCCCCATGGCCAGTTTACTTGTGAATTAGATCCTACTCACTGTCAGCTTTTCTAAGACTCTGATCTTGAATTTTGTCTTCAGCATCAGATTTTTTCCATTTCTGTTGGATCATTCTAATTAATATACAGACATGCTTTAATATAAATATTTTTAAAACAATCACCTTTGAGCTCACATTTTCCTTCATTTCCCCCCAATATTTCTCTTCTTTCCATGAAACTAAAATTCCTAGAAAAAGTTGCCCACTGCTGTCTTTCCTTACCTCTGGATTTTTCTTCAAAAAATTGCAATTTGGCTTTTATCCCCACCAGGAATTCCAATCAGAGCTAACACTGATGTGTATTACGTCAAAGATAATCGCAAAATATTTGTCTTAGTCTCATGAACTAAGGAGAATGAAGCATTATATATAGTTTACCACAACCTTCTTTTTTTTTTTTTTTTTTTTTTTTTTTTTTTAAATTTATTTATGACAGTCATACAGAGATTGAGAGAGAGAGAGAGACAGAGACACAGGCAGAGGGAGAAGCAGGCTCCATGCACCGGGAGCCCGATGTGGGATTCGATCCCGGGTCTCCAGGATCGCGCCCTGGGCCAAAGGCAGGCGCCAAACCGCTGCGCCACCCAGGGATCCCTACCACAACCTTCTTGAATATAATTTCTTCTCTGTGCTTTCATGACTTCTAATGTATTTGATTTTACTTGTATATCACTAACCTCTTATTCTTGTCTCTTTTGCTGCTCTATAAGAACTTTAAAATTAGGGCAGCCCCGGTGGCTTGGTGGTTTAGAGCCGCCTTCGGCCCAGGGCTTGATCCTGGAGACCCAGGATCGACTCCCACATCAGGCTCCCTGCATGGAGCCTGCTTCTCCCTCTGCCTGTGTCTCTGCCCCTCTCTCTCTCTCTCTCTCTGTGACTCTAATAAATAAATCTAAAAAAAAAAAAAAAAAAGAACTTTAAAATTAGAGAGACTCAGGGTTTTATTTACTTTCCATCTCAGGCCTTCTACATTACCACTTTTTTTTTTTGCTATTGGATTGAAATATTGCTACCATATTGTTTATTATCTAGTATTAATATCTAATATTATTTCAAGCCAGACATCTTCCCTGAGTGCCAGACCTATATGTCTAATTGCCTGCATGATATATCTATTTCAGTGTATTATATCCCTCTCAATGTAAGACAGAAAAAAATGACTATGGATACTCCCCAGTTTCACTCCTCAAAAATTATCCCATCTTATTAAGTAGCACCAAAATGTCTTTATTTGATAAAGCCAAAACTGTAGAAGCCATTCCTATTCTTTTCTCCTGACAATTCACGGGCAATATCTACTTCAACAAAACATCTGTGAACCTGAGTATTCTATATTACATGTTATATGTGTTATAATATGGTTGTTTCTCATGATGTTCTCTGCTGCTTCTTTTGCTCATACTACCATCACCATTTTCCTGGATTCCTCATAATCATAAAAACTGACCTTACTGCATTGCCTCTGGAACTCATCCATCTGTTGCACATTGCAGATTAAGTCAGTTTTTGTCTTTCTCTTGCTTAAAGTTCTCCAGTGTCTTTTCATCACATGTATACAATCAAATCTCTGTGTACTTTTGAAAACCCTATCACATATAGTCTGCTCGTCCTTCTCATCTGGTGCCCTCCACACTAACTTTGCAGTTGCTGCTCTTTCTGTTGAGAGCTCTCATAGATCTTCTTTTGACCAAAGCCTTCATGATCCCAATTTCTTTTTTTATATATAAATTTATTTTTTATTGGTGTTCAGTTTGCCAACATATAGAAAAACACCCAGTGCTCATCCCATCAAGTGCCCCCCTCAGTGCCTGTCACCCAGTCACCCCCGCCCCCTGCCCACCTCCCCTTCCACCCCCCCCCCCCAGTTCATGTCCCAAAGTTAGGAGTCTCTCATGGTCTGTCTCCCTCATGGATATTTCCCACTCTTTTTTTCTCCTTTCCCCTTTATTCCCTTTCACTATTTTTTATATTCCCCAAATGAATGAGACCATATAATGTTTGTCCTCTGATTAACTAATTTCACTCAGCATAATACCCTCCAGTTCTACCCACGTTGAAGCAAATGGTGGGTATTTGTAGTTAATAATGGCTGAGGAATATTCCATTTTATACATAAACCACATCTTCTTTATCCATTCATCTTTCGATGGACACCGAGGCTCCTTCCACAGTTTGGCTATTGTGGACATTGCTGCTAGAAACATCCGGGTGCAGGTGTCAACACCAAAGAAACAAACAATCCAATCATGAAATGGGCAAAAGACATGAACAGAAATCTCACAGAGGAAGACACAGACATGGCCAACATGCACATGAGAAAATGCTCTACATCACTTGTCATCAGAGAAATACAAATCAAAACCACAATGAGATCCCACCTCACACCAGTGAGAATGGGGAAAATTAACAAGGCAGGAGACCACAAATGTTGGAGAGGATGTGGAGAAAGGGGAACCCTCTTGCACTGTTGGTGGGAATGTGAACTGGTGCAGCCACTCTGGAAAACTGTGTGGAGGTTCCTCAGAGAGTGAAAAATAGACCTGCCCTACGACCCAGCAATTGCACTGTTGGGGATTTATCCCAAAGATACAGATGCAGTGAAACGCCGGGACACCTGCACCCCGATGTGCAGGGTGCAGGCAGAATTAATATTGTGAAAATGTCAATGTTACCCAGGGCAATTTACACTTTTAATGCAATCCCTATCAAAATACCATGGACTTTCTTCAGAGAGTTAGAACAAATTATTTTAAGATTTGTGTGGAATCAGAAAAGACCCCGAATAGCCAGGGGAATTTTAAAAAATAAAACCATATCTGGGGCATCACAATCCCAGATTTCAGGTTGTACTACAAAGCTGTGGTCATCAAGACAGTGTGGTACTGGCACAAAAACAGACACATAGATCAATGGAACAGAATAGAGAACCCAGAAGTAGACCCTGAACTTTATGGTCAACTAATATTCGATGAAGGAGGAAAGACTATCCATTGGAAGAAAGACAGTCTCTTCAATAAATGGTGCTGGGAAAATTGGACATCCACATGCAGAAGAAGGAAACTAGACCACTCTCTTGCACCAGACACAAAGATAAACTCAAAATGGATGAAAGATCTAAATGTGAGACAAGATTCCATCAAAATCTTAGAGAAGAACACAGGCAACACCCTTTTTGAACTCGGTCACAGTAACTTCTTGCAAGATACATCCACGAAGACAAAAGAAACAAAAGCAAAAATGAACTATTGGGACTTCATCAAGATAAGAAGCTTTTGCACAGCAAAGGATACAGTCAACAAAACTAAAAGACAACCTACAGAATGGGAGAAGATATTTGCAAATGACGTATCAGATAGAGGGTCTTGTTAGTTAGAATCATGGGCAGAAATTCAATCCTAAGGGAAGAGTGTATAAAAGATGAAAAAGAAATCTTTGCCTTGAGTCATGAATAAATTCAAAATATAATAGTCAATACAGAGAAGTTAGCTATCAAGGAGAAATAGGAGATAAAAGATGTAGTAGGAAACTGTAGGGGCATGGAAAAATTCAAGAAGTGGAGTGAAGCTATTGGTGTCGAAAGCTTCTGAATAATCAAGTAGGTAGAACTTAAAATGTCAACTAGATGTGAAGATATTTTAAGCCTTTTGTAACCTTATAAAGTAGTGTTTTAATGGGGTGGTATTGGCATTAGTCATATTGGAATGTATTGAATGGAGAGTAGAGAGCAGGGAAAGACAAGAGTATATATGGAAAATATTTTGGAAGAATTTGTGTATAACAGAGAAGCCACATCGGCCTAAGAGCTGGGAAGGTTATGAGCAAAGGAAGTGGAATTTCTTTTTAAAAATTAGAACAGATCTTTAGAAGAAGGTGGAGAAATATCAGGCTTGAAGCGACAAGGGTTACACTTACATATTTCCTAACGTTCCCAGCAAGAGAGAGAACAAACGGTAATTGAGGTAACAGCAAAGTAGCACCCTCAGTGAATAGTCTGGCTTCAATTAGAGGAAGGAGGGGGTGGTAATCCTTCAGAGAAGATGAGGATATTAAGGGGTTTGTTAATTACAAAGATACAGGTCTAGAGGACCAAGAGAAGGAGAGATGACAAAAGGTGCAGATAGGCTCAAGAAAGTTCAGGTGTTATTGGGGTGATGGGATGATGGAGGATAAGGAGGGAGGAGAGCATATGACAGATGAGACCTAAAAAATACTTTGGAAGTCTCTATAAGAAATATGGGTATGTTGCCTAACATCCAGAGAAAATTTTGGCTGAAGGGATGGCTGACTCAGAAGCTTCAGAATCTACAGTTTATAGGAGCCTCCTACTCTGGCCACATGAAAATGTTAAGATCTATAATCTTGCACTATCTTTAGCCAACCAGCTTTAAAGTAAAATTAAATAATCAACATGAAGATTACATTTCATTTGGTGGTATGGTATATGTTAAAAAAAACTGTATTTTAAGTAAAACAATCTATAAACACACTTCTCAAAATAATTTTATAGTAGTAGTTATGTCCATGATAGTTGGTCACTTGTTCCAACATAGTTACTTTTTTTCCATTGAAACAAAATAGTTTTGAAGGCATGTGATTTGATTGATAGGGGAAGGAAAATAAGATACTGATTCCCTGCAAATGAAAACAAAAATGAAAAGCCAAAAAGTCAAGAACAACAAGAAACAGGCACAAGAGTTCTTTGAAATCTGACAAATATGCTACACTATACTTGAAATGAGCAAGTAAGCCAGTTATTATGATCTCTATTATATAGTTGAAGCAATTGAGGCTTATAGAAGTTAAGGATGAATCAAACTCATAATTACTAAGTGATGGAGACTAATTTTGAACTCATTTTTTATGAGTTTTTGCCCAGTGTACTTTTCTTCTATAGCTCGCTGCTGCTTCATCGAGGCTTATATTATGAACCTGATTATAACCTTTGCTGAGGACAAAATTGCAGTCATCTGAACATCTGCTGCTTCTTTTCTATTGCACTAAGGCCTCTTTAAAGAGTTGGTAGTTGGAATACTAATTTCAATTCTGACAGTAATTAACCATCAGCAGAGATTTTCATAGTTATATTGTATAAGAAATTGCTACAGAACCAGAGATATTTTTGATTTGATTTTAATCAGAGCAGCCATTTATTTCACTGTTATTTCCAAAAAAATAAAATATTTTTAATAGAATAAAAATGTTTATTTCACTTTTCCTTACATACTTAAGACCACATAGATGTGCATGTGATATTTTCTTTGAGGTACTTCGGAGTAGGAAAAGAAAAATATTATATATTATATACTAATTATAGAAACATTAGACAATGTAAAAATGTACATGAAAACATTTATGGGGGGCATCAGGTGGCTCAGTTGGTCAAGCATCTGCTTTTGGCTCAGGTCATGATCTCTGGGTCCTGGGATCTAGCTGGCATCATGCTTCCTGCGCAACAGAAAATCCGTTTTTCTCACTCTCTGTTTCCCTCTGCCCCTCCCCACCTTTCATTCTCTTTCTCAAACAAATAAATATATAAATAAATAAAATTAAAAAAAAAAGAGTTTTTAAAGATCACCTACCACTTATAATTCTACTACCCAAAATCAACCTTAGTGTATATGGCATTTTAGTATATTTTTTTGAGTCTTGATGAATTAATCTTGCATACATACATTACCAATATATTTTTTTTAAGATTTTATTTATTTATTCATGAGAGACACACACAGAGAGAGGCAGAGACACAGGCAGAGGGAGAAGCAGGCTCCATGCAGGGAGCCGGACATGGGACTTGATCCCAGGTCTCTAGGATCAGGCCCTGGGCTGAAGGCGACGCGAAACCGCTGAGCCACCCGGGCTGCCCCCAATAACTATTTATAGTCGTTGGGAATCTACTTTGTGCCAGACATTGATGTAGGCTTAGGCATTGAGCCTATAGAATATAGAAGATAAACTGGGTCTCTATCGTCATTAAACACTCTCTCACTATCTCTCTTTGTCTGTTTCCATCTCTGTCTCTCTTCACTAGAAACAGACATGAATATGATCATAGTATTACATAGTAGGGTATCTTTTTATTTCTTAGAATTATACTTTGAGTATTTCTCATTTTTAAATCACTATTATGATACATGATCAACGGAATATTCAGACTATAATAGACCATTCTCTGTCCAGGGATTTTGATCCCCATTTGTAATATTATATTACCTATAATATAATGAGTAATATCTTTATGTATTTTATTAATCACTCTTATAATCATTAAAATAATACTTATTTTATAAAATCTGGAAAATTCAGGAAATAAAAATAGTCACTCATCCACCATCTATAAATACTCATTGTTTATAATTTGATGAGATTCCATCTCAGCTATTAACAAATTTATCATAATTCCTTGTGTGACATTTGTATGTTATTACTTTCATTAAAATTGTATCTCACACTATTTGATACTGATTTCTAAATTGAATTCTTAAAAAAAAAGCCAGTGATTAGAATGCCCTTTATAATAACTCCTGACCCTGCAAGTTAAATTTTGCTTATTGATTCATTTTTTTGCATTTTCTTTTTTTATATTTCTTTGAGTATTGTAAAGGTGAATATTTTTTCATAATTTTATTAGTCAAGGCCAGTTCCTTTCCTCTGCATATGTATATGACTCCAAATACATATGCATATATTCTTTTAGAGATCTTTTAAAATCCATTTTTGTAGATTTCATATATGTTGAACTATGATATATGATATGATTTGGTTGATAATAACAACCAAACAATGATTTCATTTATTCTGGCAAGAAATGGATGACTTGAGGTAGGCGAAGAGGATGGACGGGAGGATTATAGAACATGTTCAGAGTACCTGGTTGCAAGGCTAGTGTAATCTAAATGCCATTCAGTGAGATAGAGGGTAAAGAAGATCATACCATCAAACATGTATTTTTAAAAATATGTTCTTCATGGGGCACCTGGCTGGATTAGTCAGTGGAACATGCAGGTCTTGATCTCAGGGCTGTGAGTTTGAGCCCTATGTTGGATGTAGAGATTGCTTAAAAATGGAATCTTAATAAAAATTTTAAAAATAGGTCCTTCATGTCTGAAAAACCTAAGGACTGACATTCTTGAAGTCAAAGGCTTGAAAAATGTCTACTACTGCATGCGCTTTCCTGTTTGGGTTGAATCTCTCCAGATGAATCTCCCCTGCAGCCAGCACTATCCTCCACTGGGTCTGACTGGCTCCCTCATCTGGTAGTAAATACCTTTCCTGATTGGTGGCTTATTTTTAAGTGTTTAAATAATATAGTTGTAAACTCACATATCCAAGCAAGCAGAGATACTGTTGTTTAATTCCATTGTCAATATAAAACATAATTTAGATTTTCTCCTACGTTTATGGGGAAAATGACATTAAAACTATGAATTTGTCATATTTGATATGACAAATGATATGAATTTATCATTTGAATTTGTGTTTAATTTATTCATATAGACCATAAACAACTTCCTATTCTACTGTGTCTTTATATACTCTGGCTTCTTTGCTGTTATATGAATTTATGTCATTTTATCAGAATGCTGAAAATTGAAACAAGATGCCTATATACCTATTAGAATGGCTGAGATCCAAAAAACTAAAAATGCTCAAATTTAAAAAGCTGACATTTCCAAATGTTGACTAAAACGCAGAATAAGAAACTCTCATTAATTGCTGGTGGGAATGGAAAGCCAAGAGCTACTGTGGAAATCAATTTCTCGCTGCTTATAAAACTAAAAGCCTTACCCAGTGACCCAACATAATACTTACCAAGTGATTTGAAAACTTACATTCGCCCCTCCCCCCAATTGCACATGGATGTTTAGAGCAACTTTACTCTTAATCATCAAAAATTGAGTGTGACCAAAATGGTATATTAGATTTACACACTGTGTGGAAATTCATAGAGGACTTCAGCCTGAGAATTTATATTCAGAATTTATATTCAGCTTAGTCAGGATTTAAACTTACAAGTCAGGGTTTTTTGTTTGGCACTTAATGGTTTAGCTTTGTCCTTTTGGGTTAGTTTGGAGCTTTGTCCCTGAACACTGGTCTCTGTAGCTAACACCTCAGGACTGGTTGCTTAGCTAATTCATAGCCAAGCCCTGCCCAAGTGCTGGGATATCTACTGGCTTCCGATTTAGAATTTGGCTATTACATCATTTTCTTCCTGAACCAATTGCTTTATCCTGTGTTTAGATTCTAGATCATTTGCCTGATGTTAGTGTTTCTGGATAAGTTTAATCTCAGCATAGTCGTAGAAGTGGTTATAATACTGCTCATCAAGCTTCAGATCTTTCAATAATAGCATTTTCTCAAACAGTAACAGTTCTCATGGAAATGTGCACTATAAACTTTACTTTGTTCATTTATTAATAGTTTAAGAGGTTTCATGGACTATCCAGTGAAATTGATAATTATAGTAATGTTCCCATGAATAAAAAATTTTAATTTCCCAAGGATTGATATATAAACAGGATCTTGAAAGTAATAATTATACAACTTGGAAAGTGCCTATTTAGATTACTGTACTCTTTAACATTTTTATAAGACAGTTTTTTTTGTTTTGTTTTTGTTTTTTTCTGGGCTATGTCCATAAGAGTATATATTGATGGGGCAGCCTGGGTGGCTTAGCGGTTTAGCGTCACCTTCGGTCCAGGGAGAGATCCTGGAGACCTGAGATCCAGTCCCGCATCGGGCTCCCTGCATGGAGCCTGCTTCTCCCTCTGCCTGTGTCTCTGCCTCTCTGTCTCTCATGAATAAATGAATAAAATCTTTAAAAAATTATTTTAAAAGTATATATTGTTATTCCCATTTTCTTTATTATCATTATGGTACTTTTTTTATACAAAATTTAATTTTTCTGTATGATTTGTATATTGTATGCAGTTTGAATCCCCAAAACGAAAAGCATAGTGATGTAGTTCTTATTTCTTTAGAAAGTAATTAAATAATATTATATTCATAAAATGCTGTTAATTTAGTAATCGATGTTATTTTATATGATATAGAATTTGTTTTGTGATTTAAGTACATGATTATATAGGGACACCTGGGTGGCTCAGCAGTTGAGTGTCTGTCTGCCTTTGGCTCAGGGTGTCATACAGGGGTTCTGGGATCAAGTCCCGCATAGGGCTCCCTGCAAGGAGCCTGCTTCTCCCTCTGCCTATGTCTTTACCTTTCTCTCTGTGCTTCTCATGAATGAATAAATAAAATCTTTAAAATATTCATTCATGAGAGACAGAGAGAGAGAGAGAGGGGAACAGACACAGGTAGAGGGAGAAGCAGGTTCCGTGCAGGGAGCCCGACATGGGACTTGATCTGGGGTCTCCAGGATCATGCCCTGGGCTGAAGGCAGCACTAGACCGCTGAGCCACCCGGGCTGCCCTGAATAAATAAAAATCTTTAAAAAAAATAATAAAGTACATGATTATTGCCACAACTGTCAGGTATGGTGTTGCATTAAACTGAAAGTAATGACTTTATCATCACCATTGTCTTTATCTTAACATTCTTAAAACCTGCTGAAAACCTTGCTCTAGGTCTTAGAGACTCATTTTTTATTAGTTTTTTTTTTCAAGTAAATTACATGGTTTTCAAAAGCAAAACCAGGTCACTCTAGGTCACTACCTAAAAGTAGGTTGTGAAGAACAAAAGTGCAGTGAAAGTGGTTTTTACAATTCAGTGAAGGCACTTTTGTCAGTGAATTACTCAGCCCAATGGAAAATTCCCAGAGATTTTGACTGACTGTCCCTGCTAATTCAATGTCCAGTGATCGGGTCTCTACAACTGAGTGATATGGAATAAGACTCAGAGTTCATCCTAGATGTGTTTATGTGACTCTATAATAATTGGTAAAATATAGTATTGTTTTTAAGAGTATTTTTTCATGACATGTTGAAAATAGTTTCACTATTTTAGTATTAAAAATAAACTTACTTGGAAAACTTCCTATAATCTAGAAAATAGAAAAAAAAGATTAATGTTTATTTGAGTATCCTGGCACTTCTAAATACATGCTATTGATCTAGCTCATTACTTATGTCTCCGAACGTGGAATAATTCAAAATGCAGCATTACAATGTTAATTCATACAAGACATTACATATTTTGAAATATAGGTTTAAATATTCTCATTTTTCCTTTTATTTATTTTTTTACTTTTATATATCTTCTAATTTTCAATTTTATCTTAAATGTTACTGGATTCCCAATTTCATTGTGCCTTAATATTCTTTTTAAAAATGGAATATAGGGCAGCCCCAGTGGCCCAGTGGTTTAGCGCCGCCTTCAGCCTGGGGTGTGATCCTGGAGACCCGGGATCGAGTCCCACACGGGCTCCCTGCATGGAGCCTGCTTCTCCCTCTGCCTGCGTCTCTTTCCGTCTGTCATGAATAAATAAATAAAATCTTTAAAAAAAATGGAATATATACATTGCAGTAAAAATTGAATAATTGAATACATGCATTGCAAAATTAGTTAATAATTCTATTAATTGATGAACATATGTAGAATTTATAGTAATTGATTTTTAGTTGTTTTGAATTTAAGGTGTTTTTCCAGGCTGAGAAGAAACGTGAGCTCTTGGAAATTATAATTAACGTATCTAATGCATATACCCTAGAGGGCAAGGAAATTTCTATTCATTCCCTGTATTTTAGTGCCCAGCTTCAAGCATAGCAAAGTGTTTTAGCTGACCAGCATGTATTAGATATTTTCTTTGGCAGTCAATGTTTATTTATAGCCGGCATCAGTGGTGGGTCTGGAGCACAAGAATTGGGATTAGAAATGTCTTTTCTCACTATTACTCTTGATAACTCACTCACAAAATAATGGCTTATCAGCCACATTACTGAGGAGACTGCTGGTTCAGAGGTTTTGATTCCAAAGGGGGAAAAATATATATATATACACGTACAATAATAATATATAATATTATATTATACACACACACACAAGGGTATACAACAGTGATGTCTCAAAAATGAGCATTGAGACCCTTGCCAGTATTCTCAAGGAATAACAATATTGGCTGAGATAACTGATCCTGATTATCAGGAGGTCTTAGTACTATAATACAGTAAAATAAAATATGTCTGAAGCCCAGATGATTATCTGGAGTGCTGTCTAGTACTTCTGTATCCAGTGGTCAGATTTAATGGAAAATTATGATATTTAGGCAGACCACTAATATCTTCAGGATTGTAAGTTTAGATTCTCATCACCTGCCTCCTGGTTAAAGAACCTCAGCCATCAGGGAACCAGGCTAAGGACAAAGAGCATATAATGGGTCCTGGAAAAGGAAGTTATAATTACTAACCAGGGCTTCATGACCAGTTACATATATGTATATGTATATGTATGTATTAGCTATTATCCTTTATTTTTCCCTTGATCTTTTTCATATTATTTTTGCTAGGTATGTTGCTGGTGGTTATCAATAGTTTCCATGTGGAATGGATATCAAATGGAGATTGATACAAAGGTTGATGGATTGGGGTCTCCAGTTTTTAGGCAGAAAATGAGAATGTTCCCTTCAGAGAAAAGGATTGTTGCATGTGCTGTTTATGGTGAGAGAATTTTAAGTTACAATAATTAGTGGAAAAGTATGTACAGATATTGAGAAAAGAAGAGGAAATATAATAGTCGACTTACAACAGGTATCAATTTCTACCGAGTTCTGTGTTCTCTTGCTTTCTTTCTGTAGGGACTAGAATGCTCAAATTCCATATCCATGCTTCCCTTGCCCTTATGGTCTGGATGATTTTAAATTCTTCTGTGGAAATAAATGAAGATTAACCAAATGAGAAAGTGAAGGCTATTTGCTCTGAGCTCACTGTAACAAGGGAGTTGGTCCCCAGCACTTGCATCTTGGCAGAGACTCAAAGGCAGGCAGATAAATGGGGTAACTTCATAGTGGAGAAGAGGAAAGGCTTAGGTGATTCTAATTGGAGGCTGTTGGAGTGAAAGTAGAGGCAGGGTCACAAGAAGGAGAGCATCTTGTGTGATTGGTTAGAGCTACACAACTGACTTTCTCTGCTTGGTCCTAAATTGGGAATGGGAACAAAAATTAGGGAAGCTGTCAATTAATTAATCATGTCCTGGCTATTCAGGCCTGTTGTTTCAGAACTGACTGTTTAGCTTCCTGGATTGTCACTAGTGTTCTGCACAAAAGATTCACAACAGCTGTGTTTTGGTTTTGAAAAGGAAAGAAAACTTTATTACTATAGAAACCTAATAGAAACACAATAGGAAAGGAATCAACACATAGATGAAGGTAATAGTTGGCACTAAATGAGAATAAGGCAAAGTTGTACCCCATAGAGTACTGACAACATCCTATCTCATTAGATGGGGAAGCCCCATGGAGACAGCCAGGCTGGAGTCCTGATTGAGCCCTGGGCAGAGCATCCTCCCCTCAGGTGAGACTTCCTACTGACCATCCCCATAAGGGCCATTTTTATAGGGGAAATAATAGGGTTTGAAATTAAACATTTGTTAGCTGACTTGCAGTTTGGAGCGAACTGCATTTCTATGTTACCATGTTTTTAATTTTCAAGGAGCCTGGGGTATGTGTGTCTGCCTTCCCTCCTGATTCCATTTGGGGGGCTGGGGGCAGCCCATCCTGGAGCAGGAGGGAATGGGCAACAAGATTTATAGCTCTTGCCATTCAGAACTAAATGGCCAGTTCTGACCTGGAGGTCAGATAATATGTTTCAAACAGTCAGGCTCCCAAGGTTATTCACATAGCACGAGTCTCACAACAATATTCTTTAGCCTGCCTGTGAGTATGCAGGTCCAGGTGGTCGGCTGTGTGGGACGAGTCACAGAAAAATCTATTCGTATAGAACAGCTAGAGATGGCAGCCTGACTTCCTACAAATCTGACTTAGGGCAGCCTGACTTCCTTGGGTGTTTCTTATCATTAAGTGGTTGGGTTCCTGGGCAGATTGCTGCAGGCTGTGGGTCACAGGTATATTATTGTATATGGTCTGGCCTTTGCCTCGCACTACTGCTATTCATGACTATAATAATAATAAGTGGAAGAAAATAAACTTGTATGTAGAGAAGAGTTGAATATTGTGGGATGTATGGCTAAGAATATGGGAAGCACTTTTAAAATATAAGTCCAAATGTTTGGCTAAGAAGGTGAGTTACAGTCAGCATGGTAATCACTGATGGCTGCATAATTTTAATTAGAATTAAAAGTAACAGAAAATTTGAACTTCAATAGTTTTATAAAATATGTATGACATAAATTCGTTTTACACTATATGACTGTTTTGTAATTGTGTACTTGTTTTATAGCACAATGTTTAGAAGATTCTGTTTTTTCCTTTATAGCTCAGGATCTCTATGCATGTGCTCTTATCTTTTGCTGCCACCGTGTGGTTGTATAAAGAAATAGTGAGAGTAGAATTCTCTTATTTTTTAGGTTAATCAAGGGGAATTTGAAAAATTAAATATTAAGTCACAATTCTAAAAAATAATTTTTAACGATAAAATAATAATGACTCACAGATAACTTTTTTGTTAAAATATGCACACACAATATATATATATACGTATATATACATATGTATAAAAATGTAGCCCCCTATAATATATAAATGTATATATGGTAAAGATACTATCTCTGTCTGTATATTCCTATTATATATAATGCTCATATATAGTATTTATATATCTATGTATTTACATGTAATAGGTATCTAACTAGATATATAAATATTGATATATATGTTGTCAATATCTCTATATACAGAGAGGACTATGTTATTTCTTATTTGTCAACATGAGAAATAAACACTTCCATTTATTTTATTTATTTTCTCTCCTCTTTCAAAATCTCGTCACACTGCTAGTAAAAAATAGGTTATAAAACTTATTACAGTGAGATAATCAAGACAGTTACACACCAGCGTAAGGGCACTATAAATAAATTTTGGTAATGGACAGTGGTTCAGAAGGAAGGAACAATGCTGAATATGCTGGAAGAGGGTTAGAGTATCTGGTGAGCATTCCCTGACCACCCAGAAAATACTCCAATCATAGAGCTGTGGAATAAAGATACAAGTGAATAGTGGGGCCAGAAAGAGGATGGTTAGTTAAGGAGTCATTCATAGAAAAACCAATTTGTAGCTTCTCATCTGCTCTAAAAATGCAGTGTAATATGCAGTCATATTCATATGGTCCATCTAAAAACTGAAACCACTTATTTGAAAGGAAATTTTAGGACTTGGGGTCTTGGCGACCAAGACTAAACTCACCATGTTTGGCATTACAGAATGTGCGTAGCCTAACTTCAAATTTCCTGTCTGTACACCTTATATTTAGGCTCACCAAATGACATTCATTCACTGCCCACATTTGTGGAGATCTTATTCTGTATTCCCTCTTTTAGGAGACATACTAGGGGAAATTGATTTGACACCTAGAAAATTAGTTTATCTCTCAAATATGAACACAAATCCAATGTTTAGTTGAACATTTAGTTGAAAATAGCATGAGAAAGGTAGAACAAAGATGAACAAGTTGAGAAATTGGACCTGGAAGTAACAGATATCATTCAGGGATTTAGATTGTAACTTTTATGAAAAGAGGGACCGTGTCCAATTTTATTATCCTGAGGGCCTAGAAGAGTGTCTGATAAATTATGGTGACTAAGTAAATATTTGCTTAATGAATAAATGAAGACACCAGAATAAGAAATTCAATTATATACAGTATCAGAGATGTAAATAACTCAGCCCCCAAAAATATTAAGAAAGGAGTAGTTAGAGAACAAGGAAGAAATTGTGGCAATTTTTAAAAAAGCACAGATTATGAGATCATCAGTAGAAAGGATGTATAAAGACATGGAAGGAAATCTACAAAACATTAAAAAAAAAAAAGATTAATCCAGAAAGTTTAAGGATTTCCTAATGAAAGTCCCCCAAAATGACAACAGAGAAAACAGAGTGGGAAAAATAATTAAAAACAAAACAAAACAAAAAAATCATATCAAGTTTGAGTTTAGGAAAATATAAATTGTCATTTATCATTGAAGGGGTCAACCAGCCACAAACCAGATTAACAATCTCTCCCCTCCTCCATATCTCAACTACAGATACCCTTGTGAGGTGTCAAGTCACTAATAAAAGCTTTGGAGAGCCTCTAAAGTGGGGCAGGAAAAACAAACATTATTCAGAGAAGAAAATGACTCTTACTAAAGAACTTTCAAACTTTTCATCATTAGCATAATATGGTGGAAGACGATAAAACTACGTTTTATAGTTTTATATATAGTATATGTTTTCCTTCCTTAGACGGAAATTATTTGGAAATTAGAATTCTTTAGTTAAATTATCAAGCGACTGAAAGAACAAAATGATTTTCTTTTTACTAAGAAGAGCAAAAAGTCAGAAAAATTGGTTCGTTTATCTTCTTTTGAATAAGGAAATCTTTAAGACCTGTAGCGAAAATTGAATTATTATGTAATAGAGAGGAGAACATAGCATGTGTAAAATATTGGAACTTACCCAAAGGTGCAAAGAAAAATCAGTCTTAGTATGAATAGATGCACTGTGGATCAGAGAACACAGAGAGGATGAAAGGTTGAAAACAGAGAGCTCAGGAGGGATAAGAAATTAAAAAGGTGATTTATGCAGAAGTACTATGATTAAAAGTATGTTTCTTTATGGAAATATAAATTGATAAGATGAAAGATAAGGCATTTAAAAATTTAAAGTTGTAGTAAAGTTTCACTCTAAAGAAATTATGCCAAATACTGATGGATATGTGTGACTAGTTATTCTAGTTTATAATGTAAGCTTAGAGAATTCAGTTACATTAAACTAGTTTCTGGTGTTTTGAAGTAATATGACCATAATATGACTTTTAAGCTTTTAAAATTTTAGGTATAATCTATTAACATTCAAATATAAAGGATGAGGAGCTACACATTTTATGCCCATGTCATTCTCTTTTCTTCATTCCCTCTCATTATGGGGGAGCACATCTTCTATTTTCCTTCTGAGAAAGTGCATTGAATGTAATCTTGATTACATGATTTAAATTATATTTGAATTTGATCATGTGCTACAATTTTAGTTCAGAAATAATTTTTTTCTCACATTTTAGAACATTGCTCTATTATTTTACCAGATTCTAGTGTTACTTAAAGAAATTCAGTTCAATTTTGATTGGATAATCTTTGACCTTAGAGCTTCCTTCTCTTTCCCTAAGAAAGCTTGAGTGACTTTTTTTTCCCCTCATTTTCTCAGAATTTATAAACAGGTACCTTAAAGTCTTGTCTGTCCATCTTATACATGTATCTTTTTTGCTTTTGTTTTTCTTTGCAAATTAACTTATTAATTGCATTAAATTAAAATACTCAATATTCTCTTTTTAATGTTTTCCTTTTTTTAAGATTATTTATTTATTTATTCATAGAGAGAGGAGAGAGAGAAAGAGAGAGAGAGAGGGAGAGGGAGAGAGAGGCAGAGACACAGGAGGAGGGAGAAGCAGACTCCATGCAAGGAGCCGGACGTGGGACTCGATCCCGGGTCTCCAGGATTGCGCCCTGGGCCAAAGGCAGGCGCTAAACCACTGAGCCACCCAGGGATCCCCAAAATACTCAATATTCTTAATCCATTCTCCTAGTGACAAATATTTGGGTCATTTCCAATTTTATTTTGTTCGGAGTATTATGCTGTGAACACTTTTTCATAGGTCTCTCATATACCGAAGTGAACATTTCTTGGAGGCATGAATATAGAATAGAGATGCTAAATCATAGAAAAAATGTACATCCATCCTCACAAGATATTGAAGAAATTGCTTTCCATTGTGATTATACTCATCGGTGTCTGTCTTTCTTTGGGGGTGGGAGCATCTTCACCAAACACTGTATTGCTAGATGTTCTAATTTCATTGATTTCATGCTAATATGAGGTTAAACTCATTGGTATTTCCCTGATCCCTGGTGAGGTTGAGCATGTTTTCATATTTTGGCTATTAAGACATTTTATTCTGAAACTTGCCTTTATATGTGTCTTTTATTTATTTTCCTATTATTTGTTTGCCATTTTTACCAAGCTGTATGTGCTCTTTATAACTTGTATTCTAATCTGGTGACAGTTTTAGTAATTGCAATTATTTGTGACTTGCCTTTTGATTATTAAATTTTTTTGATGAGATAATTTCTAGTTTACATGCAATAAAATGGATCAAATATTTTTGTTTGCTTGTGTTTTGTGTACTGTTTAAGGAAAATGTTTCTACCTTATGATGAAAGTATTCTTCAATATTTTCTTTCAAGATTTTTATAGTTTGGGTTTTCACATGTAGGTCTTTATCCAGATGTATTTTTTTTTCTTTACTAGCAAAGATTGAATTCAATTTCATCCTCTCCTCCCATGTGGGTCATCCATTCAAGCAGAAATAACATTTCTTTTCCCATTGATGAATAATATTACACATGTCATATATCAAGTTGCAGGTATATGTGTGGGATCTGATCGGGGCTATTGGCTGTGTTCCATTGCTGTTTTCTTATTCTTGTCCAAATAACTCCTTGTGAGTCCCCACAGTGTGTAAATTATAATTTTCAGGTCTTGATACTTGATTCAGCAGCTTCCTATCTTGTTCTTCTTTACAGTTGTCCTGGCTATTCTAGACAGTTAGGCTTTTTTCCATATATATTTTATAATCTAGATCTATGAAAAACTTGGCACTGTTAATTGGAAATGAATTTAAATTATTTTAGAGATAGTATTTATATTTCAGTGATACTGAGTTTTTGATTCCTAATTATGATATAGGTTTCCATTTAATTACATTACTTGCATAACATTCATTAAAATTTTGTGATTTATTTTCTGCTGTATCACAGCTTTGTCAGAGGAATGTTTAGATATCACAATTCCAGATGCTTTTAAAAATTCTATTTTTATAAAAATTCCAGATGCTCTTTTTTGCTGATGCACAGAAGCACCATAGATTTGTGTATATTGATCTTAAGTCTAGGAAACTTGCTGTACTTCCTTTTTAATTGTAATAATCTGTCTGAATTATCCATGCCTATAATCAATATAATTTTTAAAACTTGTTTCTTTAGCTTTTTATGATTAACCAATTGTTGCATGTATTTCATAATAAAATGGTTTCTAATATAATTAGCTTTATATTAACTTAAACCCTATTTAATTCTAGTTTACATTAATACATTTTATCTCTTCCACTCCCACTAGGTATTAATTTATTGTCTCTCAATTCCGAATTTTCCCTTCAGTATTTGCTCTGTGATAATGGATTTGACTCCCAAAGATTTCCTCTCTACAGTGAGCCTAATGTTATGCTTTGTCAGTAGGTGCTGGTTTTAATTCCCTTGTTTGGATTCCTTTGTTGGGTTTTCTTGGTCCTACTAGAGTCCATTGACGGTGCATGGGTAGGACATCTAGTGGTGTTCCGGGGACAGTCTCTTGCTGATCATACATCACTTCATGGTTATAGTGACCCAACTTGCCAGTTACAATTACTTGCCAATTACAGCGACCACTTCCAACACAGACAGCTTGTACTCCAGGTCTCTTACTGCAGTGCTCTGAGTTTCCTTCTAGCGTGGTGACTGTGAACCAGCTCTAGCCCCAGAAACCCAGAAAGATTATAAGCCGTCTACTGGACTGTAACTGCATTTTCTCCAACAAGGTCTGAACTTCAGCCTGGTGAAAATCTGTTCTTTTACATTAGTTCTTCCTCGTTTGCTCTGCTTCAGCCCCAGGGTACTTTAAAGGTGTTTCTGTCATCCTTATAGTTACTCCCCTATTCTATAAATTCATAATTAATTATGTTAATATTCCCCTGTTTAAATCATTGTGTGGCTCTATATCCTGTTTGAATCCAAGCAGGTAACTCTTATTTTTCCTTTAGAGAATGGGTTTTCAAAATTTTACTCAGTAATGTAAAACTTACCAACTTTAAATAATCTGCCATTAAGTATTAGCATTAGAATTTTTAAATCCTAATATGTTCCTATAAATTGACAGAAAGTTACAGTAACATTACTAGCAATGATATTTGTGGTAGATGAATGAAAAAGAGACACGAATGATTGTTATGCCAATACTCAGAAATAAAATACTTGTAACTGTACTAAACGGTGGTCATGTCTCCTTTACGCCTGCTGTGATTGCTTTCCCTTGTACAGAAATCAGGCTTTTCACTGACAATCCAGAACCATGGTTAATTACTTTGTGTGGCTAATAGGTTATTCCAGTGAATGACTTTCCAGTATCTGAAGTAGATGATGTCTCATTAAGGGGACTGAATGAACATCACCTGTCTAAGGATATGACTAATATTGAGTGGAACAAACATCTGAAGATACTAATTCCATTAGTAAGAGTTGTAGGATTCAAAGTAGTCATTTAGAACTTGTCCATCAGTTGGACTGATGTAGTGAATAAATAATACAGCCCGAGTTCTAGGACAACCAACTTAAGTTACTTAAGTAGTTTTGAACAATAGATTAGTCTTGGATTTCCTTTCTGTCACCCAAGAAGAGTTGGTACCACTAACAGTTCGTGTGAACTGGAAATGTGAAATAATCTATATATAAGTTTAGAGAAATGAAAGCCCAGTTTTGGGAATTTTTTCCTCTGTCTTGGTTCATTGTTCTAGAATCTCTTTTAATCTCTTCTTATAACTCTAATTATGCTTGTTCTTTCTTTTTGAAAAAGATTTTATTTATTTATTCATGAGAGACTCAGAAAGAGAGGCAGAAACACAGGCAGAGGGAGGAGAAGCAGGCTCCATGCAAGAAGCCTGATGCGGGACTCGATCCCGGGAATCCGAGATATGCCCTGAGCCAAAGACAGACACTCAACCGCGGAGCCATCCAGGTGTCCCTATGTGTTTTCTTTAATGTTTGTCATATAAAGTTGTAAATACTTCTGGATAGGTTTTTTTTTTTTTTAAACAGGTCAGTCACAAAGTGATTCAAAGACAAAACCAGGATGAAATGAATAAACAAAAAATGTTTATTGGCAAATGAAACCTCATTTCAATAGTTAATAGGGATGATGTGGGCAATCCTTGGTGGTCCTTCCTGCAGCTTTGGCTGTGTAGAAACTGAAATGACAAACTGAGAATAAAGTATTACCACAGTCTTAAGAAAAGACTCATTATTCCATACCTATTTGTCAAGTAGTCATCCAAATTGGATTTTAACCCACTCAATTGATTGATGACAGTTTTTTACAAGCAAGCCAAGCAGTAACATCTTTTTTACTTTATCCAGTCAGACAAGTAGAAATGGACTTACTTCCATAAACACACCACTGAGTGCCAACCAAATGACAATTTTATCAGAGTAACCATATTTTGACAGCTAATGTCATCATATTGAAGCCTTTGAAAGTCTACCAATCTACGACCTCGACACTTCCAAATTCCTACATAAATCTAACAGCTTTTCTGAGAGAGACTATACCTGATGAGTATAGTCCCCTTGGTGATGCTTTTATGAATCTTTGACAGTATAGTTTTTCCCATGGCAGAATGTGTAGTTATATACTTCATTGTAGGATTCCTTTTCAGTGTTAGAGCAATCTTCCCCCTCCGAAACAAAGAAGTTAAAAAAAAAAAAAAAAAAACTCAATTCAAAATTAGGTAAAATCGAACTAAAAAATATTTTAGTAGAATTTGTTTTGCTGAAAAACATTTTAGTAGAATTTATTTTGCTGTTGTTTCTTCCCTAATCTTATCATTGCCTCTTGGTTACAATCAAGATGCTTTATTCCACAGACGATATAATTTAACAACTTTTCATAACTCTACTCAGAAAAAAATATTTGGATAGCAGAATTAAGAAGTGGCTTGACAGCAACCATTATTTTTCTTCTCCACATTTAAAGGAGTTTGATTTTTCTCAATTTTTTTTACCACAAAAAGTAAATGATTACATTTTTCTTCATCTGTATATAAATGCATTGACAGTATAACGTTCATAAAGGAAAATCTGCTTATGGAAAAATCAGGCTTCAGGAAAAATTGTCTAGATTTTGCTTTTTTTTTTTTTAAGATTTTATTTATTTACTCTGAGAGACAGAGAGAGAGAAGCAGAGGCACAGGCAGAGGGAGAAGCAGGCTCCATGCAAGGAGCCCGATGTAGGACTCAATCCCAGGTCTCAAGGATCAGGCCCTGGGCTGAAGGTGGGCACTAACCTGCTGAGCCACCTGGGCTGCCCTCTAGGTCTTGCTTTTTAAGAAATAGTTGAACATTCAAATTTTTCTGTCATGATAGAAAAATATTATTCAGATAAAATGAAAACAAACTTAAATATCAGTAATGATTCTAAAATAAATATTTTAGAATAGGAATTCATTGCCCGTATTATTTGTGGTGCTGCTCCGCTCTCATTGCATTAGCTTTTAGATCATGCATTATAGAATTCATGGCCATTTTCTGCTTATGAATGAGAATCTGTACTTTGTGAAAACACAACATTGAAGATGTCAGGAATACATATATTAAAACATGTCAGTTGCTGAAAAATGATCGTTTTCTCACTGAGGAAAATTGCCTTTAGATTTGACTATGTTCAGCTCTGGGACAAAAATGTGCTTCTAACTTAATAAAAGTGTAAAATATGGTTGTTTTAAAAACTCTGTTTAAAATTAAAGTCCATGTTTATAAAACATTATATGTGACTTCATTGCATTATCCTTTTATTAAATTTATGGCTATATATTCAAAATCTTGTTGTTTTTAAAATTACCCCTATATCAGCATACTCAGATTGATTCAGTGAGTACCCCCTGTGTATATATATACTCAGAGTTTAAGTTATACATGAATAATGTAACTTAACCTTGAAACTCAAAGAATGTTTTTTTTTTCCTTTCAAAATGGGTGACTTATTAACTGAATCTTTAAAGTCATTTTTAGGGACTCCTGGGTGGCTCAGTGCTTGAGCATCTTTTGGCTCAGGTCATGATCCCAGGGTCCTGGGATCAAGTCCCCACATCAGGTTCCCCACAGGGAGCCTGCTTCTCCCTCTGCCCGTGTCTCTGCCTCTCTCTTTGTGTCTTTCATGAATAATAAAATCTTTCAAAAAATAGTAAAGCCATTTTTAGCGGTAGAGAAAAGGGAAAGGTTATCATATGTAGATAACAATTATATAACAATAGAATTTGGATGAATAAAATAATATTTTAGAATACATTTATCCAAAATACTATATGGGACATTCTTATAATAAAATATATTTATTTGTGGGGCAGCCAGGTGGCTCAGAAGTTTAGTGCCTGCCTTAGGCCCAGGCTGTGATCCTGGAGACCTGGGATCAAGTCCCACGTTGGGCTCCCTGCATGGAGCCTGCTTCTTCCTCTGCCTGTGTGTCTTCCTCTTTCTCTGTTTCTCATGAGTAAATAAATAAATAATTAAAAAATCAAAATCATTTAAAATATATTTATTTGTATAAAATATATTTATTTGTATAAAATTTAAATTTAACTGAGTGTTTTTATTTGGAAACGTTAGAAAGGGGAGGATTAGGACAGGATGCTTCAGACAGAGGAAGCAGTATAAACTGAGGCCTGGGGGTAGTAGAAATGGGGCACACTTGGCAAATAATATGTAATTTATTGGTTCTCAAACATCAGGTACGTGGACAGGGATGAGAATTGTGTTTAGAGCTGGAGAATACCTGCATTTTCCTCACAAAATATAGTAAAACTCAACAAGGTATAGATGCCTCAGACCCACATGTGTGTCTTGTTTAGGAGAATAGGCATTTACTGTATGTATACATTTAGTTCCAGAATAGCACCAGTGGTAAATTTTGACTTTTAATATAGGATACTTAAATTATCAACATTGCCTCATAACTCCCTCAATTTTTTAAATTTCAGCTTAAAGAAGAAAAGGGAAGTTCGGGGGGAAATGCAGTGTTTTTTTGTTTTTTGTTTTTTTTTGAAAATACAGTGTTTTTAAATCTCCCCAAACTCGCCATAAAAGCTGACAGAGTTTTATTAGGGTAGTGAAACTAAAACTCCATGGACATCTACAATAAAGATAAAGTGAGGGCAAACCACTGAGAGCTACAAGATCTTCATAATATGAGAATCCAATTGGAAAGAGCCTAAAGTGTGAGGAACAGGGAATCTAAAAACAAAGCTAAAAAACAGTTAGCAAGCACTCGCTGGCATTTGTGGCAAGGCAATTTATTTATTAGTAGCAGCTTTGGAAGCCTGGAAGACTTTTCACATGTAAATTCACAGGTAAGTATGAGATTTTGACTATACCGTGAAGAGTCTTGAGAAGCCTTCATCACATGACCTCTTACAACAAATCAGCACCACTGCCCTCCCAGGTAGAGGTGCTACCGAATAGAAACAGTGGAAAATAGAATTCACACAGAGCAGTACAAGGATAATAGGAGTTCAGAAAAGAGAAGATTCATGTAGAAGTTGTGAACAAGGATACAGAGCCAGGAGGTTTCAGACAATAGTAGCTATATTGTTTTGTTTTTCATGCCTGTAAATAATAAAAGAGGAATATTTATCCCTATGAAGCTCAAAATGTTATTCCTGAAGCCCTGCCTTTTAAAAGAAGATAAACTCGGGATGCCTGAGTGGCTCAGTTGGTTAAGAGTCTGCCTTCAGCTCCGGTCATGATCCCAGGGTCCTGGGATCGAGCCCCGCATCAAACTCCATGCTCACTGAGGAATCTGCTTCTCCCTCTCCTGCCTCTCCCTCCTGCTCATGCTTTCTCTCTCAAGTAAATTAAAAAAATAAAAATAAAATAAGATAGACTTATTTCATGTAAAAGTGTGGAATAAAAAAGAATTACTCTTGAATTGTAAGTAAGATTATTGTAAGAAACTGATCAAAGAAGGAGGAAAACACCCTCAAAAGAAAGGAAAATGCTTCACAAATTCACTCTCCAAAACTGATAAGCTGGAATCTCATATTTTTAAGTGAACAAAATGGAATTATGAAAATATCTGAATATATAAGAGAACAATATAAATTGGAATTATTATAACAAGTAAAATCGGAGGTGCTAAAACTCAGGAGTTAGAGAAGAAACCATCTTCAAAAATAAAGTGTAAACTAGAGTAAATAAGCATAACCAAAATGGATGGATACTCTAGGAGTCCCTCTCACCCCTTTCCTTTAGCTGCTGAGGGGCCTATCTGCTCAGTTGAGCTGCCAGCTGTCGATAGAGGCTAACTGATAACAAAGCAAATGGATTGTAAGGAAAAGGAGGGAAACTGAGTGGGAAAAATTAGAGAGGGAGACAAAACATGAGAGACTTAACTCTGGGAAACAAAGGGCTGCAGAAAGGGAGGCGAGTAGGGGGATGGGTAACTGCGTGACGGATAGAGGAGGGCACTTGATGGGATGAACACTGGATATTATACTATATGTTGGCAGTTCAATGTAAATAAAAAAAAATAAAAAGAAGCAAATGGAAGTAATAGTCAAGCCTTTAATTACTTGCTGTGATGGTAGAAGTGAGGGTCTAAACTGGAGAAAGCACAGACTCTCTCTATTTTTTTTTTTTTTTGCCCCTGCACTTTTTATGGGTCCTGGGCCTAATGGGAATGTGAAGGGGAAGATCTAGGAATGGAATGTATTAGATATCAAGTCAGAATGAGGAAACGTGTCTTCAAGGTTTTCCTCTTCTCTTCTCTCCTAAAGAGGCCCTAAAAACCTTGACAAAGAGCCTCAGATAAGGGATGTGGGAATGATGAGACCTGTACCAGGAATGCAGGTGTGCATAAGAACATGGGTCCTTCACTGCAACTCTCATCAGAGTGTAATGTCCTGGCTGTCACCTGGTTTGGTGTTTGGGGGGCAGATTTCTACCATGAGGCCTATCACGCAAAGCCTTTGTAATGGTCTATAGTCAGGCCTGAAAACTCACGGGTTTTTATATAGGAACCAGATTCCTCATACATAGTTAAACCTTTCTCTGGAGACTTTGTCATAGCAAACCAGGAGTAAATCTTCCCTGGCAGCTATTCTCCACCTCACCCACACTCCCACATCCCTTCAGTCAATGAATAACTGGCTTGGGGTATTAATCATCAAGGTGAGACGAATACCATGGTATATTTTGTGTTTCAGAGTCTTGCAGTATGATCAGATGGAAGAAAGTCTCCAGCTGAGATCCCCTTTTTGCCTAGCTTTGTTCCTCTGGCCTTAGTCTAGCGAGAGCACTCACAGAATAAATGTACTGCTTCTAGGAAATCCAACCGTATTTTGTTACCAAGAGTGGATCATGGAAGCAAACTCTAAGGAGAGGTTTAGTAAGTCATCACTCATTGGCTGTATGGTACTGAGAACCTCACCACTGGTGTTAGATGTGGTATACAAAACCCCTTGCATGCTGTAGCAGTGATATTGCTGAGAAATTGCTAAGAATTTCACTAGTGGAAGAATTTGTTACCTGGAGGGAAAAAAAAATCATGCAATAATGAGAGATAAAGATATTTTCTGGGCCACCTGGGGGGCTCAGAACCCAAGTCTGCCTTGGGTTCAGGTCATGATCCTGGGGTCCTGGGATTGAGTCCTGCATCGGGCTCCCCACAGGGAGCCTGCTTTTCCCTCTGTCTATGTCTCTGCCTTTCTCTGTCTCTCTCATGAATAGATAAAAATAAAATATTTTAAACAAAGACTTTTTCATAAAAACTGCATGAGATGGAAGCATAACAATCTAGCTAGGGGTATAACTTCTTTTAGCATTTCTGGTACTAGATTATCTTAGATTTCATGATTTGAAAATGTCTTTATTTTTCCTTCATTTTTGAAGGATTCTTTTTATTCACTTTAGAATTCTGGGTTGACTTTCTGTTGGTTTATCTTTTTCTCCCACAGTTTAAAGATGTTTTTCCTCTGTCTTTTGGATTTCGTAGTTCCTGATAAAAATTTAGTGATCATTTGAATACTTCTGTCTATATGTGAAGTATGCTACTTCTGTAGTTTCTTACAAGATCTCCTTTATACCTTGGTTTTTAACAGTTTGGTACTAATATGCCTGATTTTCCTCATATTTATCCATGTTGGTGTTCATTTAGCTTCTTCAATCGGTACATTTATACCCTTCAATAAATTTGGAAAATGATCAGCCATTATTTGTTTAAATATTTTTTTCTGACCATCTTATACATCTTTTTCTTCTAATACTCATGCATTAGAACTTCTAAGCTTGTCCCACAGGTCCCTAAGTTCTGTTAATTTCTTTTAAAGCATTTTCCACTGTTCTCCATATTGTATAATATCTACTAATGTATCTCTCTAAGTTTATTAATTTTCTTCTGTCACAATTATGCTGTCAAATAATCCCATTATTCTTAACATATATTTTAATCTAATAGTAGAATTTCCATTGGTCCTTCTATAGTTTGTGCTTCTCTGCTAGGGTTTCCTGCATTTTCATTGTATTACTAGCAAATTTTCTTTACTTCATTAAAGACCGCTATAATAGCTGCTTTAATCTGTGCTATCTGCATTAACGCTGATGTATTCTTTCTTGATTAACAAGTATGTTGTGTGTTATGTATCTTAGTCAAACAATGTCAGTTTTGTATCTTGAACATTGTGAATATTGTTGACATTTTGAGGAAGACACCCAAATGCCATTTAAAAAAATTAGTATCTAGGCTGTTAAGTGTGATCCTTAGGTCAAAGGGAAATTTTGATTGAATTTATGAGCAGAATTTGGCGAATCTGTCCTAGCTCACTCCGTTATAGAATTCCTTTCTCATTGTCCAGTTGCTGAGGTTACCCCTAAATCTGTCCTCTGTTCTTCAAGCCAGAAATAATCCGGTTCTCTCCATAGTTCAAAGTGCCAACTGCACCCATTCTTAGACTACAGGGAAAACATACAGAAAATCCCTCATGTCGTTTATGTTTACCAAATATCATTTCCTCTTTACATTATACCTTCATTTGTTCCATTTTTCTTGCATTTCTTAAAAAAATTCATTAACCTATATACTTTCTATGTGTGGAGAGTGTCTTGCATGAACTTCTTTGTTCTTACCAGATACGGAATTCCAGGTACATATTTTAAGTTAAAAATTTATGCACACACACAAAGAGAGACATATATTTTTTTGTGCATGGGTTTATATCTTAAAAAATAAAAAAAAAAACACTGGCTGCATAAATCATAAAATAGACACAAGTGGCTACCTAATGTAGTAAGAATAGAAGAAGATACAGTAGAGGATCCAGGGATAGAAGTAGAATTTTTAGAACATACTTTGCTTTGTAAATTTAACTATGGAGCCATGTAAGTATTTCACAGAAATATAGAGAAAAAACAAATTTATAAACAATTCATAAAATAAAAAAAATGAAGCAGAAATGTGTTGATGCAGTCACATAGAAAAAAATGATCGGTAATTTTAAACATTACTTAATTTCATATTTCTAACATACTCTAATAAGAAAGAAAAGATGTGTGGAGAAGTCCATGATAATCATATTGTTGCATTATAATGTTAATAATTTCATTCTCAGACTATTGTATGTATAATACAAAATAAAGCAAATTAATAACCAAGATATTCTATGTCTCTCACCCCTAATTGCTCTTTGAATCAGGTTTAGGTATGGGATAAATGAGATTCAGATTATCACAGAGAACTATAGTAAAACTGCTTGAGTCTTGAATTTAATTGTAGGACTGAACATATGGCATATTTTATCTTAACGTGTATGACTAGCCATGTCATATGAAAAGGCCAATTCAGTTTCAGCAAATAACTCTTTTGCTAAATCTGGGACTTCCAGATATGATTTACACTGTTTATACTTACTCCTTGAGCATCATTAGTATGAATATAAACTGTCTTTATGGAAAGTCATTATGGAAAATAGTATGGATATTCCTCAGAAGATAAAAAATAAAATTATTATATGATCCAGCAATCCCACTTTTGGGTATCCAAAGTAAATAAAATCACTATCTCAAAGAGTTATCTGCACCTCCATGCCCATGGAAGCACTATTCACAATGGCAAGATATGGAAACAACCTAAATGTCCACTGACAGGTGAATGGATAAACAGAATATCACACACACAGAGAAATATTATTCAACCTTAAAAAAGAAGTAAATCAACAACTTGGATGCACCTGGAGAATGTTATGCTAAGTGAAATAAGCCAGTCACAGAAAGACAAATACTCATGATCTCGCTTATATTTGGAATCTATAATAGTCAAACTCAGAGGATTAGAGAGTAGATTGGTGGTTGGCAGAAGCTGGGGGGAGTGGAAATAGGGAGATATTGATTAGGGGATAGGAAGTTTCAGTTATGCAATATGGATAAATTTTAGAGATATAGCTTACAGCAATGAGACTATAGTTAACATACTGTATTGTATATCTGAAATTTGCTAAGAGGGTAGATATTAAGTGATCTCATCACATACAAAGAAAGGTAACTGAAGTGATGGATGTTTATTAGTTTCTGGTGATTATATAAAAAAGACCAAGTTATGAACCATAAATATATACAGTTTTTGTTAATTATAACTCAATAAAACAAGAAAAAAAGATTATGGTTCAAAGGGTTCAGAAATCAACATGAAACCCTCCACTGAAGGTAGCTGGGACAATTTATATATGAATAAGGATAGCAGTTGCAGTGGTCCTAAATACATCAAATATTTTAATGAATTTATATTATTATACTTAAGCAAAACACTAATTGTTCCCCTACTGGACTATAAAGGAATTCAGTCTTAAAAAAAGAAAAAAAAAGAAAAAAAAAAAAAAGAGGGAATCAGTCTTATCCTGTCTTTCCTAAAAACTAAGACTGGGTAACCAAATAGTTGCCATGTGTAAGTTTCTCTTCACAGAAGTATTCAGACTAATAAAGTGAAGAAAATATGATTTATAATAGCATCATTTTGCATCTCCTCAGTCCCCCATCACACAGCCCCCATTTGTGTTATATGATACCACTTATACAGTTAGGTCTAATTGTGGAATTAAGAAAAGACTCACCAAAAACATTTCTTGGGAAATGTTTATTTAATTATTTCTAAAGCATAGGTATTAGGCAGCACACAACTAGCAGGTGCATGGGGCATTTCATATCATATTTATGCCCAGTGTTCAGACTTCTATATCTCACAGGTCACCCTGAATTACAAAATTCAGGTCTCCCAACAAGAAACTTCTTGTGATCCACCCTATTCAGAAGCAAACAGGGAAGGGAATTCTGGGAACTGTAGTTAAATCTAGCTGAATTGACACACTACAAAGTCAACACAGGGATGAAAGTTCAAGATGTCTCCATTTTATGTTCACCTAGTTCAGCAGCACTCACTCTGGTACATGGAAAGTAAAAGGTAAACAAATGTGGCAAATGTTAATGACAGTTGTTACCTAAATGAAGGAATTGCAGGTATTTTACTATTCTTTCAATTTTCTCTTGGTCTGAATTTTTTTCCCATGTTGAGATAAAATAGTAAAAGTTTATAAGAATAAAGAAATAAAAATAAAAAGGAACCAGTTAGACTTTAGCCTAAAGATTTGGACCAAAATAGGAAGTTAGAAGAGTGAGGAAAACTCTTACAAAGCCAAGGTAAACTTCCTTATTTTGGAACTGGAGGGTATTATGCTGAGTGAAATTAAGTCAATCGGAGAAAAACAATCAATCATCATATGGTTTCACTCATATGTGGAATATAAGAAATAATGAAAGGGACTATGAGGGAAAGGAGGGAAACTGAGTGGGGAAAAATCAGAGAGGAAGACAAACCGTGACAGATTCCTAATTCTAGGAAACAAAGGGTTGCAGAAGGAGGAGGAGGGTGGGGGATGGGGTGATTGAGTGACGGACACTAAGGAGAGCACTTGATGGAAGGAGCACTGGGTGTTTTACTATATGTTAGCAAATTGAATTTAAATAAAATATTTTAAAAATAAAAATTAAAAAAGAAAATAGCCTTTGAACAAATTGAGTTAGGGACCATCCATTCTAGCATCCTAGATTCTAGAGGATAGGAATCAACTAAAAGAATGTAGCAGATGAAAAGATAATTCAGTCGAGTTTTCAAACTTTCTCTTGTGCATTTTTCAATACTTCTAAAATCTGAACTACCCATTTTTCTTTCTGTACCCTGGACAGTGATAGAAAATGGTAAGTGTGGGAACACCTGTGGCTCAGTGGTGGAGCATCTGCCTTTGGCTCAGGACGTGATCCCGGAGTCCCACATCAGGCTCCCTGCATGGGGCCTGCTTCTCCTCCCTCTGCCTGTGTCTCTGCCTCTCTTTCTGAGTCTCTCATGAATAAATAAATAAAATCTTTATTAAAAAAAGGAAATATTAAGTGCGTGCACATCAGGTTTTTTGTATACCATGTAAAGATAACATGTTCTTTTTTGTAACTTTTTTTTTTGTTTATCAAATGGCTCTTCTCTTTCAAAACGATTCTATTTATTCTAACTTCATTTAATTTTTCATACTTTTTTCATTCATTCTAAATAAAGTTTTTTTAGACTACTCAACACATTTATAAGCATTCTTAGGGTAACTGACCAAAATATTTAATTTCATCAATTATGTGCTGCTTATTTTTTTTCTTTTTTAGGATTACCTTAACTTCCAAACTCTGTAGACACATTTATTAATACTGAGGAATTTGAATAGTAACATCATTTTATGTCATAAACAGAAAGGGCAGAAAATCTACAACATGTGCAGAATATGACTATTATTTACTCAATAACAATCTTACAAAGTCTTGTCATTAATTATGCACTAAAAGTATGCTAAAATATGTCCATTAATTTAATTTATAGAGCTCTCTAAAGCATGTCAGTCAAATTCTTTTATTGTGACCTGAGATGCTAGGAGGAATTCACAGGCTTTATGATTCAGAATAATGCTGAAGCTTTCAATTCTTTTATCCTTTTTGTGTAGACTTGGGGACAATATTGCAGAGTGAGGGATTTGCAATTTACTAGGAGAGTTCTCAACCAAGTGACACAAGGCAAGTTAGTTTTTTTTTTTTTTTTTTTTTTTTGTAATTTGCAGAAACAAAGCATACTTCATTCACTAGTCCCATATCCCTATGTGTTGACATTATGGGATTATATTATTTAAGGTAGAGTGATAGTATAGTATTCTGATAAGCCCTTTCTCTTTATTTACTCCCTGAGAAGGAGTATATATTTTGCTGTGCTTTCCCAGTGTGTTTTTAAAAATATAAGGCTAGTATAAGTTTGAATTCAAAAGGCATATTAACTAAAATATCAATCAGTAGTTCTCCTGCCAAATATCTTGCTAGAATTCTCAGTGCTAAGATTTGTGCTTTAATGGGGATTAGCAGAAATAGGCCTATTGAGTATTACATTATTTATCCTATTATTATTCTTCAAGACTTGGTTTATTCGTAACACTGTTATATTCCTCTTTAATTCTCATCCAGCTCTGTAATGATCTCAGTTCCTCATTTTTGTTAATGAAGGGCAACAGGCAAGTAAAATGAATTCCCCATAATCCTTTACTCTAGCCTCTGGTGAATTGACTTTCCCTGTATTCATTGAGATGTGTTATCTCATTTATCTAGAAATGTCAATGACTTTTAGAAGAGACTGCTTCTGAATGTGACTTGGATAAACATGAGCTAATAACTCAAAGCAAATGTCTTTCCCTTTGCCCTATGGATATAATTTGTTAATATTAAATGACCTTGTTTTGAGAACATTAAAGTGGAGGAAAACAGATGCTACATGGAACATTTAAGAGGATAGATAAAGTGAAGCTAATAACAGCAAAGATATTATTTTGCTTTCAAGACTGAGGTCAGGGACCAAGATTGTGTGTGTGTGTGTGTGCGCGCATGTAGGAGGAGAAGGAAGAGTATGGGTATGTATGTATGGAACTAACATTAGCTTTGAAGGTACTATGTGCCAGGCACTATTCCTATATAGAATGTACTTGTATTTTATCATTATACTTTCATAACCACTGCTTGAGGAAGTGTAGTTAAAAGAGGCAGGTCCTTGAACAAAATGTAGACATGGCTGTGGAGGTAGTGTGTGGGACAGGAAACCGTTAGTTTGTAGGTGTGGGGCACCTAAGGCCCGTCCTGTGATTTCTCAGAACCTAGAAGAGATGAATACAAAGAAGGGTAGGGTGCTTTGTGGAATCTTGATGATGACTGAATGTAAACATGTTAGAGTTTGTTGCTCACTTCTGGTTGCCTTGGTCATAATACAACCTAAGGAAGAGAAATTCTGGTTCCGGGTCACCAGCTTCCATGCTATTAGGAAAAAAATGATGCAATTTTGTATCTCTTTTGCTTGAATCCTTTTTTTTTTTTTTTTTTTATTTTTTTTTTTTTGCGTTTAGTCTAGGTTGCTGAAGATTAGATAAGCAATTTATACAATTTGCAGAAATGAAGAGACAGTTTTTGATTGTCAGTTTTCTCACTAGATACTGCCCAAGAATGGGATTCAACTACATTGACAAATGACAGTGTTCGGTGTAGGTTGAAGTAACGTTCAGGCACAATCAAGAGTTCTTTAAGAAAGTTTATTTGAGAGATTTAGAAGGAAATTAGCACCGTTAGGATACCCAATAGAGAGAGGTGAGTAGGGAGCACAAGTGTGGGTGATAATGTTCAAATACAGAAGTATATTTGCCCTTCCTTAGTGATTAGGGCTTGCCATAAGCATATAATATTATCTAGATGTAACTGCAGATCAGGGATCCCTGGGGGGCTCGTGGTTTATCACCTGCCTTCGGCTCAGGGTGTGATCCTGGGGACCGGGGAACGAGTCCTGCATTGGGCTCCCTGCGTGGAGTCTGCTTCTCCCTCTGCCTGTGTCTCTTGAGTCTCTCATGAATGAATAAATAAAATCTTAAAAAAAAAAAAAAAAACTACAGATCACCTCATTAGATCAGGTGTACTTCATCATTCTTAGAATTGCACAGGAGAAAAAAATACAGTTATTGGTGCACAAAACAATTACCTTAACTAAGTGACAGCTTATACAGGCTAATAGAGTCTGGTCCAAGTATGTTGTCAAAGACAAAAATAAGTAAAGCGATTTATTTCAGTCACACCATTACTATAAGAATAGCGCTCCAGGTATAGATACCATAGTGTCTCAGGAAAGTGGATATACCTTAGGCTTTGTGGGAAGGAGTAGAGAAGGCACAGGTTTAGAGTGAGGATTACTTTTTAAAAAAGAGGAAACCCTAGTCAGCTTTATGGGAAATGTTTATTTCTGTATCCAGTAAGTTTCAGGGGGCAAATAGTTCTAATCTAAGTTAATCATTCATCAAACAAGGAACAGGGAGTTAGATGATCTGTGTCTGACCTTGTCAGCAGGTTTAGGCAGAAAGAAAAAGATCTGTGTTTGTCCTGTCACAGGCAAACAAGGGAATCATTGTGAGTCTTATGGAAGCAATGAGAAAGAGTGGACAGTGAGTCTTATCTAAGTCATATGGTAATATTGGTTGAGTTTTGCAGTAAGCCATTTCCCAAACACAAAATTGTTCTGGTAGAGGGGGATTGAAACACAAAATGTTGAATATACTTCTTAACTGTCACTGTTTTGGGGGATCAAAGAGCTGTGTTAAAGTTCAGTATTGTCAGTATTTATAAACCTAGGGCCATGAAATAGGGCCAAGAGCCATTCATCCAGATGATTTTGGAAGTTGTACCTTTAGACTTGTAGGGGTATCTGTGATCTCATTAGATCAGGAAAATAGAGACATGGGTAGCTGTTTGTATAACTAGGAATCTATATCCCTGGATCTCTAAAAAAATTTTTACATAGGATCTCTCTCTCTCTCTCTCTCTATTTTCTCAATGTGAAGGTTCTTCTACTTCAAAGATGAGGTTTTTATGTTACATGGGCTATCAGAGCAACTTCCCAAGATTATGGAAGAATATCATTCTTCTGCTTCTTTACTGAATACTGTTGTTCATCTGTTCTGAGATCAAGGCCATTACCAGGACAACAATGAGGACAAATAGCAATAACCAGAGGTCTTAATTAAGGAAAAGTGTCAGACTTGCCGGTTTTGGAACAGTCTGCATGAAGATGACATGACAAAAAGAATCCCCAAACTAAATTGATAGACCACTAAGGTGCTGTGTTATCAGAAATCCCAAAAATAAAAGTATTGCAACTAATTTAAGTGAGTTTGGAGGCTATTCCTCAAGTACCAGTCAGGAGTGGACAGTTGTAATGATATTGCACCTAAGCCCACCCTCATGGGGGAATCTTCATTACCTTTTTAAGATAAGCCTTTGATCATACCTGACCAGTGCCACTCTTGCAGCATGAAGTGATACCAGACCAAAATTCAAACTCCGTGAGGGCAGATGTTTTTTTGTTTTCTGTAGAGTACTCGAGACCTAGAACAGTGTCTAGTATATAGAAAGTGCTAACTCATAATTATTGAATTAATTAGTTAATTCAAGAGTTGAAAATTGAATGGATAGGTGGTTGCTGAGAAACTCTTCCATCCCCGAAGAACTCAGTCCAAAAACTAATTCCAATGATGTTCTTTAAGTCTTTTCACTCACCAAACAAATCTTTACCTTATACGATTCAGAAAGAGATAGGATATTTCAGTATGTGTTGGAATAGGTGCTTGGGTGGCTCAGTTGGTGTTAAGCATCTTTCTTTGGCTCAGGCCATGATCCCAGGGTCCTGGGATCAAGCTCTCACATCAGTCTCCCTGCTCAGTGGGAAGTCTGCTTCTCTCTCTCCCTCTCTCCCTCTCCCTGCTTGTTCTCTCTCTCTCTCAATTAATAAAATCTTTTAAAAATATATGTCTTGGGAATATTTTCTTACTAGTTTCTAAATGTGAATATTTTGCCATAGTCCTCTTTTTTCTTCCATCTCATATAGCTTTTTATTTTGTTTTCTTGACATTTTATGATCACCAGAAGTCTTCCATGCCTCTGTGTATGAATAGCCCCAAAGTTTCTCTTAATTCCATTTTTGTAATGTAGTTCATTTCTATAGAATATGTATTTCCATTTTTTGAAGGAATACATTAAGTTCAGCAGGCCCACCAAGTACTAAGTAATTATTGGTCTATGTGTGGAATGTATTAATGAATTCAGTGTATAGATCTTTGTCTCTGGCATGATGTCTGATATATTAGTAATGAATACAAATTAAATTGGAGCTGTGGCTTTCATGGTAAACATCAGTTTCCTTTGTTGTTTTCATTCCAAATATATATTAATTGAAAGAATACAAAACAACAATTAAAATAAACTAAAAGATTCGGGATCCCTGGGTGGCGCAGCGGTTTGGCGCCTGCCTTTGGCCCAGGGCGCGATCCTGGAGACCCGGGATCGAATCCCACATCGGGCTCCTGGTGCATGGAGCCTGCTTCTCTCTCTGCCTGTGTCTCTGCCTCTCTCTCTCTGTCTGTGACTTAAATAAATAAATAATAAATAAAATATTAAAAAAAAATAAAAAAATAAAATAAAATAAAATAAAAGATTAGTTGTAAACATTTACCAATATACATTACAAGTACCAAGGTAGTTGGTGAATTTGAGTCACTAAATATAGTGACCGATGCAATATACAGATTACTATTGACTTCTGTTTATATAAATTTGCACTTCTATAAGATAACAAAATATGTATTATATTGAATTATCTTCACCTCATTATAACAAGAAATTTTAAGAAATCTATGATGTAAAAATGACTATATTTGTGTCATTAGACTCTATGAATGCAAAACAAACCCTTGTAAACATTTTTCTTCATGGTCAAATACAAGTTTATAAGGTCAGTATAGTTGCAAGAAAATATTTGCTAACAAATTCAAAATTAATTATAAACAGGAGAATGGAGTTTTTTGTGGATAATTTCCTGTATTATTCAACACTTGTAAAAGAGCCATCAAAGAAAATTGCTCATTAATTGTACATTAGGAAATTATCCCCGAGTCTTTGCTAATTTCTTTTTGACAGATTCAGCCACGATTCCCATAAGATAACAGAAAATGTAAGTCCACAACGAGATAATGCCAGTTGGGTTCTCATAAATTTCTTCTCAATCAACACTTTCTTACATACTTCACTAGCTCTATCTCATCTTCAGCATTAAAGAGGAACAGTAGGAAAATAAATGTGTTGTGTTTCACTGTATGCTTGGCTTATAAAAATAAATTCTCACTTATGAGAGAGCTTTTTTCTGTCAGCTGCACAGAAGGGGGTAAGTGATCAAAATATTGAGCAGGAAATACATGGATAAAAAGTACTAATGAATACCAGGTGTTTTATGAGATTCATTTTTTTTCTTAAATTATGCAAGTGTCAATATACTGCCTATAAAAAAATGCTTTTAGTAACATAACTATTCTGCTCAGCATGGAAATAACACACTAACCAATTATCTATAATGACTAGCCCACTGGGACAGAAAGATTTGTAGATAGGAGAAGCCAGTATAACAAAAGAACAAATTTGATCTGCCTGAGTTGGACTTAATACTGCTTTTAGTGTCTTTATTCTAATTTTTGCAGGTGAGATATCTATCCATCCATCCATCCGTTACTTTTCTATTGTGCAATTATATCTTGCTTTGTTCTTTCTGAGACACACATATCATCATTATTTAACACTTAGTAACTACTTAAAACGTGATAAGCAATGTATAGAGTAAAAGAAATATAAGAGATGAAGCATGGAAAAATCCCAGCAACTGACAGTAATTTGATATTATTGAATATAAACATTTATTAGGTGTCAGCAGAGTAGTTCTATAAGAGAAGAGTTCTGCATGAAATGTTGAGTATGAATTGGTAACTGCCTTTTATTATTTAAGACAGTTGAAGCAGGGAATATAAAGGGGGAGCCATGAGATGTTTTTACATTTCATTATTGTTAGAAAGTTTTGTAGAAAAAAAAATATCTGCTGTTGTTTCAAATGTTAGTGTGGACTTTACATTTTTTATGTTTAAGCATTCTCTGTTAGTAATTTATAAATATCACAGGTCATAAGTTATGTATTTAATTTACTCAATAGAAAAATATTCCATTAATTAACAGCTGTTTGGAATAATACAATTTGGTTAATAAATCAGTCTCCTTATTACTCTTACCCATTTCCAGCTTCTCAAACATCTATAATATTTAGGAGAAAATGTAATGCACTTTACAATAAAATTATGTTGAAAGTAAGTTTGCTTTTATTAATAATTTATAAAGCGGTTGTCATAAAATTAAAAACAAAATCAAATAGAATGCAGTAAGGAGACTTTGAAGTAAAAAGAAAAAACTTTTTCTTGCTAAAAAGACAGTCATTTGACATTATAATGAATGTATTTTTTCCTTATCTAACTAATATGAATAAAATTTTCATATAATATAGAACTCATATTTAAGATATTGGAAGATATTTGTGTACATTCCAAATATAGCTTATCCTGAAAAGAATAAAACAGTACTAAGTAAGCCTGTAAGTTTTTAAAATCACCTATAGATGGCAGTATGACTTTATATTTTAAGTTGCTTTAAGGCTTTTGGCCCTCTATTCTAATACTGCATTGAACTCAATGTTGACCAGAAATTGTTATATTTACCTTTAATCAGCAACATTCACCGGAGTTAAATGTAAGTATATATATATATTTATATATATATGCATATGTTTGTATGTATATTTACATACATGTACATATTCATATATCAATATACATATTTATACAGTATATTGATACTCTTCCAGTATATCAAATTACTCGAAACTTAAGAGCAAATATTCATTATTTCACATTGTTTCTGAGGGGCAGGAATGCAAGTATGGCATAGCTGGGAGGTTCTGGTTCAATGTCTTTCGTAAGTTATTTTCAGGTTGTTAGTCAGGGCTTTAGTGACCCAAAGGGGCCAGCAAATTAGTCTAAACTCATTCAGAGGGCTGATTGCAAGAAGCTTCAGTATCTTGCTATATGGGCCTCTCCATCTATAATGCTGCTCGTGTGACATGAATGCTGGCCTTCCCAGAGTCAGTGAAGAAAGAGGGAATGAGAACACAAGCAAGCAGGAGGGCCCCAAAGAGAGTCTCTATAATCTGACTTCAGGATGGCATATTCTCACTTCCATTCGATCTATTGGTCACATAGACCCACCCTGGTATAATTAGGGGGAGGACTGCACCAGGGTGGTGCCAATCCCAGTGAGAATGGAAAGATGCCTCTTGGGGGCTGTTTATTAATATATACACTCAATTTTATTATTCTTATGTAAAGTTCAATATTTCTATTTCTGTAATTGCAAATGCTCTTTTTCTATCTTTCTACTCAACAGATTTCCTTTTAACTCCTGTCATCCTTCCTCCCTTTTTAAAAAAGATTTTTTTTAATCTATTTATTCATGAGAGACACAGAGAGAGAGGCAGAGACACAGGCAGAGGGAGAAGCAGGCTCCATGCAGGGAGCCCGATGTGGGACTCAATCCCTGAACTCCAGGATCACGCCCTGAGCGGAAGGCAGATGCTCAACCGCTGAGCCACCCAGGTGTCCTTCATCCTTCCTTCCTGTTGACACCTGTCATGACCAAACAAAAGTGAAATGCACATATATGCATAAATGTGTTTTTTAAAAAAACTGCTTTCTTGATTGCGATATTATTAAAACTTTTGGAAATAGAATGCCAGAGAAAACAGTATTTATTATTCCCTAAGAAAATAGTATCTTCTCATCACAGAAGGCTTTATCTAGAATAAAAGTCTTTCTAGATTTCTAATTTACCTTTGGTCAATCCATGAGAACTTTGATTTGCTAGGGAATGTATGCCAACATCTCTTTAGAGTAAAAATAAATTTATTAGAGAAAAAGCAGTTGTTACAAATAAAAATGAACACATTGGGGTAAGGAGTGTAGGAACAGAGGTATAAATCTCTTAAGGAATCAATTCTATATAAAAACAACTTTCAGGGATCCCTGGGTGGCGCAGCGGTTTGGCGCCTGCCTTTGGCCCAGGGCGCGATCCTGGAGACCCGGGATCGAATCCCACGTCGGGCTCCTGGTGCATGGAGCCTGCTTCTCCCTCTGCCTGTGTCTCTGCCTCTCTCTCTCTCTCTCTGTGACTATCATAAATAAATAAAAAATTAAAAAAAAAAAACTTTCATAATGTTTTAAAAACTGTGGTGTTAATAAGATAGTGGCTAGATAGTGATAAAAATAAACCAGGAGTGCAAGAAGGAGAAGAAAAAGAGTGCTTACCTAAAAAAATAATAATAATAATAATTGAATTTGGAAGTGCTTTCTGGTTTACAGGTTATCTCCAACAGGGTTCAGTTGAAGAAACCAAACCACTGTTAAACAAAAATTTTTAACTCAAAGTTAGTGTTTACAAATTCATTGATTTGTCAGGGAGAGTTTTAGTCTGGATCTCCCTAGAAGGACTCTCAGAATCCTTTAAAACTGACCAGTGAAGGAGCTTCTACTTGAGAGATAATTAAGAAGGTATTAGAAGGCAATCATGGAAAATTCCAAGTTAAAAAATTTACTGAATTTGTGATCTATCAATATGAAAGATGGGATTACTGCAGCTGTCAATACGATTGCTTCTGAAAACCTATGAAGCTAGAAATTGGACAGTTCAATGATCCTGTAGAAAACTCCCATATCTTTACAATCTAGCAAACAGAAGATATCCAAAATCAAATGAAAGAGGACTTCTGTTTTATTTGCATTTTTTATACATCATGTGAATGCATGCAAATGGCAGTTCCTAATACATATTAGGAACCCAGTCTAAAAGAACTCCTGAGAAATGTTCATTTTCCAGACCTTTTAGACTCTAGGAGGTGTCAAGCATGGATGTTGAACAGCAACGGACCATATGCAATGTGCAAATTATTTGCTTCAAGTAAGTGATGTCTTCTTCACAGCCTCTCTTTCTCCTTGATAATTTCTTTTCTCTGCATTGCTCTAGAGTTAGGTAAAACATATTCCATGTTTTTGTTAATCACTCTTTCGTAGTAGCACGCAATAAAAATAGATTTTAATATCTTCTGTTGAAAAAATAATAATCTTCCTCTTTGAAGAATTATCAGCTTACTGAGAGGAGTTAATCATTTAATAATCAAATACAGGGATGCTTGGGTGGCTCAGCGGTTGAAAGTCTGTCTTTGCTCAGGTTGCCATCTCAGGGTTTCGGGATCGAGCCCTGCATCAGGCTCCCTGTGAGAAGCCTGCTTCTCCTTCTGCCTGTGTCTCTCTCTGCTCTCTCTCTCTCTCTCTCTGTCTCATTAATAAATAAATAAAATATTAAACAAAACAAAATAAAATAAAATAAAATAAAATAAAATAAAATAATCAAATGAACCTTCGTGCCCAGGACAAAGCTGGGCTCTCTGGCAACTTCTCCTTAAGAATGCTTATACCTGAATATGTATAAGAAAAAAAATTAACATATATACCAGTTTCTGAGCATTTATTAGGTGACTATAGTCATTAATCATTCTAATAATTGTGTAAAATAAATATTATTACCATTTTACAGATAAGAACACAAAAGTTTATAAACTTCAAACAACTTGCCTAAGATTATGCAGTAACCAAACTGAAGATTCACTCTCACCATCCTGTTTTCATTCTAGTGTATAGAGATCATCATTGTATGTTCTATCTAAATACTTTTATCATATTGATACATTTAAATTCATCCATATTTGTTAGCTATAGTTTGTATTTCGTATGAAATGGGGAACTACCTACTGTGATTACTTTTCTTGCTTTGAGAGGTGAGAAATGAAAAGGGATGTGAGGAGAGAGAAGGATGAAAAGCACAGGATTTTGTTTATTTTTAATCTCAAACAATTTACTTTTAAGTTTTATGACTAACTTAATAGCCTTAAAACTTTGATTATTTTCTCCCAAACTATGCAAAGAATAGCTAGTAGGTTGGTCATTGGTTTGGGCTACATTGTAACAGGCAACAACTTAATCAATTTGTGACACAAGGGCTTTATTTTCCTAGTGTAATGCTGAATACAAGGGGAAATAGTTCAGGATTGAACTATTGCATCCATCCTTCTCTGCCATTTTTAGCATAAGATCATTTCCCCTCACAGTTGTGGGTTGGCTGCTCCCCTACTGGTCACCGCGTCTGTCCTCCAGGCAGGTAGCCAGCAAGAGGGCAAGTGATCAAGAGCAGAGCATAGGAGCTAAAGAGTGAAGTCAGCTAAACCTGTCCTCTTTTAAATAGCTTCCCCAAAAGTCCTACTCAGAAACTTTTGCTCATATTTCCTTCACCAGGACCATTTGTTACTGCTACATGTTACACGGGGAAAATATGATCAGTGAAGAAACACTTAAGGAACTTACAAATGAATGTTAATAGTTGGAGTGGAAGAGTTTTAGTAAATTAATAAGATCTTAAAATGTTAAGTACCTAGCTTTCTAGGACCTTGGAAAATCAGGTATTTTAATTGGATTTGTTTCAGCTCGTAAATATCAAGGTTCTTATAAGTAAAAAGGGAGAATGGATTTTTGGAAAGCACTGTCTGTAACACTCCTACAGAATTGTAATGACCCCAAAGCATAATTGTTAATACAATTTTATTGGCTAATACTCTATTTTCTGGGGCTAAAAAAAAATCAAACACTTAAAAATCCCAAATGCTACTTTCAAATTCTCATTTTGATAAATGCTTTTTTTAAATGTATATACTTCATATTGTACTATGCTAACCCTTTGTCCATAGTTTCTTCAGATAGGGGGGAACATTTTTTTAATATAAAGGAAATAAATATTTTTAAAGGAAACAAAATATATTTAAAGTTAAGCATTGGGGATTCCATCTCAGTACAGTTTTCAGTATTCACTGTCACTGGGGTTGGGGGGACCACATTGACAAGTGCATTGGCTGTTCAGGCTCATACCAAGAAATCAGAGCCTTCACTGATGCACACGTTTTATTGTCTAAAGTAAGTCGCATAGTCATGCTGAACATCAAAGAGGAATACAAAACCAAATGTGGCCCTAGCATAGTAACTAACATATCTGTCTGCTTTTTTAAAGTAACTATACTTGAAACTTCATGAGCCTATGTAAACTATTACAAAGTTGGAAGGTGAAAAGTGCTATGAAAGAATTACAAGAGAGAGGTCATTGAGCAGCTAGCAATTGGCTCATTAATAATCATAAAAAAAACTTGATGTGTAAAATAAATCTTGTGAATACACCAATGCTGTCTAGGTTCTTTTGCACAAATAGAAGTAAATAAAGTTCTTGATAAAAGGATAGAATAAGAGGCCATATAAATAATACTGTACTTTACTTACTAGTTTACCAATATCATTGAAAATATTTATTTTTAAAAACTGCATATTTGCCACTGGATTGGTATTGGGGGTATAGTCACACAGAGAAGCAAGACCCCTTTCATGGAAATTCTAGGCAACTGGAGATAAGAGTGTGGCAGTGTCATGGCATTGGAGATGAAGTTGAAGATCAGCCATATGCCGATAGTGAAAGTAAAATAAAAATCTAAGTCATATTTGAACAGGGACAGAAATTTTTGGTGAGAAGAATCTTAAAGTTTATATCATGATTCTTTGTATCATTTATATTTTAGTATATATGTACACTAAATATATGTGTTTTAGTACACATGTACACTGATACCTACATAGTTCTCATTTCTTAGAGCTTCAAAGAAAAGTCTCAAATTGTCACATAAAGGTTAGGATGAAAGGACCCTACAAGGTGTTATTTAGAATGCCCTAGTGAGTTATTCATGGTTATTATGACCAAAGTGGACAGAATTATGGAAGAAAGACACCACATGTTGGTTTAAAAATTTATAAACAGAGATGTGTTACATGTTACATGCACGTACACCTACATGTTTATGGGGAAACATTTAAATTATTTATTTTTTTAATAAATTAATTTTTATTGGTGTTCAATTTACCAACATACAGAATAACACCTAGTGCTCATCCCGTCAAGTGCCCCCTTCAGTGCCCGTCACCCATTCATCCCCACCCCCCGCCCTAAATTATTTATAAAAGGCTTTTAACTAGGTCAGGAAAGGAAATGGTTCTGAATCAATTAATAGCAGAAACAATATTCTTGAAGTTATAAGGACCTACCTTTTTAAAAAAAAAATTATAGTTAACAAAAAAAATAAGAAATGATCCTAATATGCAACAGTAGAGATTTATATCCCAAGGGAGGAATACTTGCAGAACCTGGCTAAAGAATAGAACACACCATGGAAGGACACATTGTAATTAGCAATGATAGGGCTATGCATAAAAATCATATCTGGTAAACATGTATTGACATAATGCAATATGTCCAAAATGTGTACACGTATATAAAAATACATGAACTTAAGGAAGAAAGGCAAGTGGAAAACATTTGGGTTAAGATTGAAATAAGAAAAGAAAATGACAGTGAACACACAAAAATGTTGTGGTTTAACAGACCACTAACAAGAAAAAAAAGTCATCTAATAATTTTACTATTACCCATCAAATTGTTTAGTGGTGACTTGTAAATAATCTAAAATGTAAATATGCAAGAAGTGGGTGTGTCAGATAGTTACTGATTTGTATTAACTTTTATCAGCATTGGTATCAAAGTGAAGAAAGAAGTGGGAAAAAAAAGAATTAAGTGGGGATGGAAATGACAGAATGTTCAGAAATCTGAAATATCATTGTAGGTGGTCAAGTAAACAAAAGAAAAGAATGCTGAACATTGTTCAACCATATGTCCAAGATTTAAGATTTGAGAAAGTTCATTAAATAGCTGTAAGAGTTAAGAGAAATATTTCATTTCATTAGAAGCTAGAATTTTCAGGCTGCTATAATTTTCCAGATTTAAGTAGATTCCTGAAAAGTAATAGACTAGTTGTGTTTTTTTTTTTAATTGAATGAGAATTAGAAAAATATATACGAAGATTACAATTTAGAGTGGGAATTGAACTAGATGACCTTAGATTATTTTTATGACTGTAAATTGTTCAGAATGAATGTGTCATATGTCCTTTGTTATTTAATAAGTTAAAATCTGTTTGTGAAGGGCAGAAAAATGTAATAATTGCTGGAAAAATTTCCCCAAATCTGTTAGAACTACTGGTTTTCATAATGAAATCACATTTTAAAAATTAAAGGCTATGTTTCCAAATTTTCTACCTTTTTTTTCCCCCAAAACACACATCTTGAATATGCTAATCTCTTCTATGATAGTCAAATTTTGAACAATGCAACATTTAGTGGCACTGGCCCGGCTGGGTAGTTGAAAATCTGTGTATAACTTTTGACTTCCTCAAAATTTAACTAGTCATAGCCTACTGTTGACTGGAAGCCTTAACAATGAACAATAGGTTAACACATATTTTATATGTTATATATATTATGTAGTGTATTTTTGTAATAAAATAAGCTAGAGAAGAGAAAATCGTTAAAAATCATAGTGAGGAGAAAATACAATTATAGTACTGTAGTGTATTTGTTGAAAAAAGTCATCCATGTATAAGTGGACCCACACAGCTCAAACCTGTATTGTTCAAGGGTCAACTGTGCTACCAGGTTTCACAATCTTTTATTTATCTGTTGCACTTGATGCAATCCAGTCATCTTCCACAGTTTAGCCAGAATGTATGACTCCATACTGTGGTCAGTGCTTTGATTAAAAAGTGTCAGTAACCTCCTGCTGTATTTGATATACAAGTATATTTTTATAAGCATTTGTACAAAATCCTAAGTTGTATGTCCCTGTCTAGCTTCTGTCATTTCTCTTCTGCTCACTAGGATCAAGTCACACGGGCCTGCTTTCAGTTTCCTACATGAAATAAGCTCGTATCTGTGGCAGAGGCACCTTCCTCTACCTTGGAAACCATGCTTCATCTCTATTAGCTAACAGATCTTTATTGCACAAATGTCCCGAAGAGATACTCTATGAAATACAGCCTAAATTATTTGCTTCCTGTATTGTCTTTCACAAATTTGTTTTTCCTTTGGAAACATTTTGCATTTTAAAGTTATTGTTTAGGGTGCCTGGGTGGCTCAGTTGGTTTAGCATCTGCCTTAGGCTCAGGTCATGATCCCCCATGATTGAATCCAGCATCAGGCTCCCTCCTTAGGAGGGAGTCTGCTGCTTCTCCTTCCTCTGCCTCTCTCCAGTTGTGTTCTCTCCTCTCCCACTCTCTCTCAAATAAGTAAATAAAATCTTAAATAATTGTTTATATATTATTCTTTGTTTAATCAAATAATGCATGTGATACAGACTTTGTTATAACAAATGCTACCACAGTACTTCTATTCAATAATTTGAATTGTGACAGGACAAGAATTTCAGATATGATAGAACAGAGTAGCTTTTATAGAAATAAATATAAACTATGGACAAAATATATTTTTTAAAGATTTTTTTTTTTTTTTTACTTATTCCTGAGAGACACAGAGAGAGGCAGAGACACAGGCAGAGGGAGAAGCAGGCTCTATGCTGGGAACCCGACGTGAGACTCAATCCTGGGACTCCAGGATCATGCCCTGGGCCAAAGGCAGACACTCAACCACTGATCCACCCAGGCATCCCTGGACAAAATATTTTAAAAATAACTATTTGAAGGCATTGTAAACAAAGACGTTCAGAAACTGGAGTAAATTTACCTTTTAACAAAGTAAAGTGGAATTAGGCAGATATACAACACTCTCTTTCCCACTCTGCTCCCCGCCAGTGTTCATCCCAATCCACAAGTGATGAACAGAACTTAAGCAGAAAAGTACACCGGAGAAGGGCCAGAGGAGTTTTGGGGCTGACAGTATAAATGGAAATTGAGACCATCTATAGAGGATGGAGAATCAGGACAGTAATCCAAAAGCTGTGTAGAAACTCACCTCAAATCCTAATTGAACAGTAAACTAATTGCATATGAGGATGAGATTTTAAGAAGTTCAGGGGGAACAGAATACTGAAAGAGTTGCTATTTCGGCTCTACACAGAGGAGGCAGTATTTAGAATTTGGATCCCACACAAAGTTAGAGGATTGGTATAGTAGTTGGGCTTTGTCTTCAGACAGCAGAAGGGCCATGCCTGGAGAGTCAAAGACTAGGGAGTTCACCCTGGGTTAATGACACAAATGAAAGAGGCTCATTAAAACAAAGTCCACAAGCTCAAGGTTATCCATCAATACTATAATTATTTGCTAGAATAAAACTCAACACTCATAGGAAACATATAACAGAAACCTTTATTTTTTTAAAGCATAGAGCCTAATGTCAGGCTTGAACTCACGATCCTGAGTTCAAGACCAGAGCTGTTACCAAGAGCCAGATGCTCAACTGACTGAACCACCAAGCTGCCCCCAGAAATCATTTTTATAATGCATTTTCCACAATGTCTAGATTTGTCCTTACAAGAAGCTCTGGAATAGGCAAAGTAATCTACAATGGTAGAAATTAGAACAGTCGTTTCTTGAGTGAGGGGGATTATTAACAAGAAAATGATCTAAGAGAACTTGGGATTCTGATAATATTGTTTCTATTAATTTGAGTGTTGATTACATAGGTATATTCATTTGTCAAAATTTATCAGGCATTGCTGTTCAAAATCTGTGAATTCATTTTATGTAAATTATACCTAAAATGAATAAATTAATGGATGAAAGTATTTCCTTTGGCTTGTAAATAATATGTAAAAATGCTATTGTATATTCATTGCTCATAAATTAGAAAAAATAGCTAAAATCATAATTCATGTAACAGTAGCCAAAATTTCTTTGGTTTGTGCTTTTTTTCTCTAATGTTATATACACATAGTTCTTCAATAATTCTAAATCCCAATTTGACAATTCTTTTCTTTGTCTTCTAATTTGTTATTGCTTTCTAATTTAGAGTCTTATCACCATCTTCACCCTTTGATTTGAGTGTAAGTGGCATGAAGGTGTGGCAATAAATACATTATGGACCGGTAATTCAGAGATTCTCACTCATAATACAGTCTGGATCACTGAACCAGTAAGCATCAATTTCACAATAAACTGCCTCCTGTTCTCTGCTTCATTTCTCACTCTTGAGGCCCCACCTCATATACAGCAATAATAGAAGTGGAATCTATTGCAGAATGACACATATATGGACACATATACTTAGTACATGATATATGTCATTTTCAAAGAGGAAGCCCTTTAGAGTTAAAATCCTGCAGTTTAAAAAGGCGAATAAAAAATAGACAATTCTGTCCTCATAAAAGGAGCCACAGGATGGTTGTTCAGATCTAAGCAAAGACCCTTCAAAATAAACCATACACTTTTGATTTACGTATTTGACTTCGACTGAGGAACTTTAGGATTTATCTTCTGTAAACAGAAATACTGGATTTGATGTCTAAGGAGAAATTTGAGAAGTATATCACATAATGGAATTTGTCTCTTTTATTTTAGGTTGAATTTATCTCTTTAATTGTACTTCACAGTTTCATATCAAATATCTAATCTATAAGTAGACTATTTTGATAATTTAGTTTTAATTCAAAGAACTATAAAGAACAATGAATTGTTTCATCATCCTGTCTCACAAATGAAATAACGTTACAGTACTTTTGGGAAAAGCACACTGGAGCGCATGTATTTATAAATCTTTATTTTGACACAAATCTATTGGGATTAAAGTCCAGGGTAAGCATCAGTGACTAATTTCTTAATATCCTTCTCCTCTGGAATCAAGATGCGTTTAGAAGTTCTTGGTTTCACAATATTTTCTTCTTAGTTTTGTAGAATAAAGAACTGTATAAGTTAAAGATGATTTATATCAAAGCCTTAATTTTATAAGAAAGTGGACATTATTCCAGAGAGGTGAAGTAAACTGCCAGCGCCCAGCTCGTTAAAGAGTAAAATAGAGTTCGGACAGCACATCCCAATAACATGCATCTTAGACTCTGAACATTTAAGCATTTTCTTGTGTAATTCTCAATGCTTCAGGTTTTGCCTTTCATATGATATGCTCTGAGCAAATCCAAACCTCAGCATAAATCTAGAACTAATTCACTTATGTGAGTTAACATTCTGACCTGGAACACATCTTCTCAGATGAAAGAGGGGAATGAATGGACATGGTTTATGCTGCATGAAATTTAAATAGAGATGCATCTAGAAATATTTCCTTAGAGTCAGGAAAGCTATTATTGTACAATTTGTTTAAAGATTCTTTCCTAATAAGAAACCTTTTTTTGTAATCTCTCTGTGCAGACCTAACTCTGCTGCCAGAGACCCAGAGCTTTCAAATTATAGTCTTCAGTATTTTTAAGGGCTCTTAGCACAGGCTTTTAAAAATATTATTCAAGTCATCTTTACTTCATTCCCATAATACTATTCTGTGAATTTTTATCTTTTAGTTATGATTAGGTAATTCTTCCATATGAAGAATGTATTCAGATTAAACATACATATATCAAATGAATTAGTATTTGAAGCAAAATTGAACTCATCCTTTTCTGTATCTTTACCAGTAAAGTGGAGATTTTGGGGGACAATATTTCTATGTCCTTTTAAGATTTAAATTTTTTTGAGATACTCTGCATGCATTCATTCTTTGACAGTTAAGGCTCAGGCCTTAATCTATAAGCCAGTGGACCCTCATAATTCAGTCATAATCATTGGTGTTTTCCTCAGGCTATCCAGCATGACAACTATTTATTGCCATTAGATATGACAGTATGTTCAAGTTCAAGGTAGCAGGATATGAACAATTTTAGATTTTTCTTCAGAGAAAATAAAAGAAAAAGGATTGGGCAGCCCAGGTCAGTGGTTTAGTGCTGCCTTCAGCCCAGAGTGTGATCCTGGAGACCTGGGATCCAGTCCCGTGTTGGGCTCCCTACATGGAGCCTGCTTCTCCCTCTGCCTGTGTCTCTGCAGCTCTCTCCCTTTCTCTCTCTCTCTGTGGCTCATGAATAAATAAATAAAATCTTTTTTTAAAAAACAAGGGATTAAAAAAGCTTTGAGACATTTTTTTATATAAATTTTTTGACTTAAGGAATTGCTGTTTTTCCTTCATACAGCTTTTAAGACCATATATGATAGAGAAATGTAGCTACTAAAACACACACACACAAAAAAAAAAAGAAATGTAGCTACTGCTATATTATATGTTTTCATTTATATTTGTATATGTGTATATATGCTATTTATATTTATGAAATATTTTTAATATTTTTATTTCATTAAGAAATGCTAATAGTCTTAAAATCTTGAATGAGGTAGAATGGTTAATTTTATGTATCAAGTTGTCTGAGTCATGGTGCCCAAATATTTGGTCAAAAATTATTCTGGATGTTTCTGTGCAGGAATTTTTTTGGATGGGATTATCATTTACATTGATGGATTTTGAGTAGAGCTGCCCTCCATATCCTCATCCTGTCAGTTAAGCCTTAATAAAACAAAGACTGATCTCTGCAGAGTAAGAAGGAATTCTTTTAATAGGGTGTCTTTGGGCTCTGCCAACTGTTTTGTGAATCTCTAGCCTGCTGGCCTCTCCTTAAAATTTTGGATTTCTCAAGCCTCCATAATCATATGCCCAGTTTCTTAAAATCCCTTCTCTTTCTCTCTCAATAGTTATATACACACAATCTTTGAATAATAATGTTGAATGAAACCTTAATGGGGATGTGGGGATTACTAGCAAGAAATATTAAAAATGAAATATGAATAATTATTATTATATACTACATTTGCTATATATGATATAGTATATATAAGATACATATATTTTATATATGTATATAATCAGTTGATTCTCTTTTTCTGAGAAACCCTGACAGAAAGTATTGTCAATTTCACAGTCATTGAAAAAAATGGATTTTATTACTAACACTTTCCTTAAAGCCAGCTTTTCCAAACTTTATATTTTTAATAAAATCAGTAACATCTCGTAGACATGTAAGTATTAAATTGCTTTTTATTTGAGTTAGAAAGGTGACCTGTAACTTTATTTAAACTAAAAGTTTATATTTGAAATTTAAAAATTGAGGTATTTAGGTAGTTCTTAAATGGCTTTACTCCCTTTGTTTTTGATTCACTTTTATCAACCTCTGATGACAAAGGAACTTTGCATCTCACCTAGGGACTCAAGAGAAAGTGTTATTAGCAGGAGTTTTCTATGAGAAAATTGCATTGAGCCATCGGGGCTTTCCGGATCTCTCTGTGTTACAAATGGGGATTTTAGGAGGGTCGAGGGAAATAAACTACTCAGACTCACAGTGGAGAGTATTTGAGACATAAAAGAGGAGGATCAAGACTTCCTATCACCTACGATTTCAAGCTTTCTGCAGTTTCACTTACCCTCAATGAACCCTAGTTCAGAAATAGATGATTTTCTGACAATGGTCAGAAAGTCAATAATAGCCTAATACTACCTCACAGTACCTTCATCATACACCTCATGTCATCTCATCAGGTAGGCATTTTATCATCTTACGTCATCACAAGAAGATGAGTGAATGCAGTACAGTAAGATATTTTGAGAGAGAGATCTCATTCACGTGACTTTTAATTACATTGTTATAATTGTTTTATTTCATTAGTAGCTTTGTTGTTAATCTCTTACTGTGCCTAATTTGTAGATTACACTCATTCATAGATGTGTATGTCTAGGAAGAAAACAGGGTGTATATACAGGGTTCAGTACGCTGCAGTTTCGGGCATCTGGGACCTTGGAATGTATCCTCCACGGATGGGGGGCCTACAGCATTAGTGTCAGTTTTTTCCCTTTTCAGAAGTGTCTTTAGATTCTGCTCTGAAGTTATATGAGGAAATATGTGAAAATTGTAACTCATTTTACTGAGTTTTGAAGGCAACTTATTATACGTGAATGAGACTTTTGAATGATTTATTGTAGCAATGGAATGAAAAATAACCCAATTTTAGTAAGATAAAAAATACCATATCTATTACAATTAACAGGTTCAAGTGGGCCATGTATCTAGCTAATAGCCTATTTAGCCTCCAGCATTGGTACAAGTAATTGCTTGCTTTGCCCATGCTATCATGTCTTGCATTACCATTACTATTAGAATCATTAATTGCCTATTTGGCTGTTTCAATTTGCACAGATGTCATAGCAATAATTAGATAGTCTGCCCATTTTCCTCCACAACTGTCCCATTTTTTATTTAATTCTAATGTAAGAATTTAGGACTATCCTTTTTTGTCCAAGTCATAGACCTTTGTTTAGTTAATCATAATTGATTGGTAGCACAGGTTGATTTAATCTTTTCCCAAGTTTTTTGCTACTAACCTCCATATCCCCCATGAAATCTCACTCAATATTATTTTTCAAACATTGTTTTTCACTCTCTGGTTTCCAATGTAAGCACATAGAATCAAAGGATTTCAGTATCAGAAGAGTCTAAATTAAGAGTCTGCTATTCAAATTATTGGTCTGATATTCAGTACTGGCTGTACAGTTATGGAACTAAATGAAAGTGTAGATCTTCTTGCCCCCAAAATTAAGAATTTTAAGACAGTGACTGAAGACCATTAAACTAATCATAGGACCCTTCAGAGCATGGGTCTGTCTCTAACTGGCCAGTTCACACACAAGGCCAGTTTGAATTCCTTTCTTATTGTCCTTACCAAGTGGTTATTGGGCCTCTGTTTATACATTTCCACAGATACAAAACTCACTAGTTCTCAAAGCCATCCATTCCTTAAGTCAATAGTTGTGTCTATTAGAGATTTCTTCCTTATCCTTTTAAAATAAGGAGGGGAGGTGATGATGACATATGATAAAATAGTGATGCTTATTATTATTGTCTGTAACTTGCTTTATCACATTTTTTCTTTTATTCAGTGGTATCAAGGCAAACATGGGGAAGATACTAAGATGATTTGACCATCCTTCCCACTTTATTACCGTTACTCCCTTCAACTTCTTTACTAAATAGTTCTTTCCTCTCTCCTAAAAGTAGAACGAACAGTATCACTACCAATACCTCTAATACTGGTTTTTAAAAGGAAATGAATAGGGTAAGAGATGAGGAGAAAAAAATGTTATGATTCCATCCAACCTAATTTTTGCTAAGCACGAATTATATAGAGAATGCATACTGGTAGAAATCCAGACACTGAAAGAAATTCCAGCTGTAAAGACTTCGTTGCCAAACTAAACCAATACTAGTGGGCCTCTAATTCACTATTGTGTGAGCAATGAAAGACGGTCTGTTCTTTTTGGTGTATCTGTGTCTGTAGATAATTAGATGCATTATTTTCACATATCCAGTCTAATATGATATTTTCCAGTCTACTGATATTTTCACATTCATCTCGTTCATCACAGATAAATCACATCATTCAGACACTTAAAAAAAAGGCATTTGTGTTGCATGTTTTTTATTAATCTTACTACATATACTTAGCGTGAACTTCTTTTCCTTGTCTATTGTAAGAAATCTTGTTTATTTAGGACTTTATTTTGCTCTTAAATCTGAATCTTCCCCCCTCTCCTCAATTAGATACAATCTCTTCTTCATTTGAATCCTTATTAAAATTTGGTTTGATAATTCCTTATTGCAATTCTACCCACGTTCTATACTTTGGTATAGTTGAAGCAACTTGAAGGTCACCCTCATAACACATAATATAGCCATTACCAAAGGTTCATTTCATTTATTGAGCAAAATATGATTAACCGTAATTTTGCTTTTTGGTGTTGATTAATATTTATTGAATTTGGTTAGAATACATGCAAAAACAATGACAACAACAACTAAACATCCAAAAATCAGAAAAGAGTGCTACTAGTTTTAGACTTCTCCAGTTGTCTGTGTATAAATATTTGGTTTAAAGTCCAGTAAATATTTATCTTTGACATAAAATTAACTTCTAAATAATATCAAAATATGAAAGATTAATATTTGTTGATTTTTTAAAAAATAAACTCTCTATTATATTGAAACATACCTGTATAAAAATCACTTTGACAGGATTATTTCTGACACTTGTACAATTTTATTTTATTTATTTTTTATTTTTATAAGACTTTATTTATTCATGAGAGAGACAGAGACATAGGCAGAGGGAGAAGCAGGCTCCATGCAGGGAACACGATGTGGGACTCGATCCCAGGACTCCAGGATCATGACCTGAGCTGAAGGCAGATGCTTAACCGCTGAGCTACCCAGGAGTCCCTACAATCTTATAATTACAAGTAGCATAAGCTAAGCAACTATTAATACTAACATATAAACAAAGCTCTGGGTAAAATCCTTTTTTTTCCCATTATGTATAAACCCACGCCTTAAAAAAGATACATACTTTTTTCTGATTAGAGGATAATTTAAATAGATTTTAAAGGAACTTGTGACATACTGAACTACCATCACAAATATGTTTTTTTACTGGTCATAGTATTAAAATTGAGACTTTGTTAAGCAACCTCCATTCTGGGAGTCTGATGCGGGACTCAATCCCGGGACTCCAGGATTGCACCCTGGGCCAAAGGCAGGCACCAAACCGCTGAGCCACCCAGGAATCCCCACCAAACTCTTTATTAAAAGACAAGGTATCAAAATCCCTGAGCTCAAATAATTTTTATATACTTCCACTTATCTTCCAGAAATAGATATGTATTTTACTTTATAATATTGTATTATTAATTAGAATAATATTTCACTGTCATGATTCTGTACAACCTAAACTTAGTTAAATATAATGAAGTTTTCACCAGTATATTTTCAATTTCTTCAAATAGTCTTAAAATTTAAATTCAGGAATTATTTGCCATTACGGTTATCAGAATCGTCAGTTTTGTACAGTTTTAATACATGCCCTTTACAAATGATTACATGGATTTATTTTCTCATATAGTTACTGATCCTATTTTGTCCTTTATAATAGATTAATCCTTATGGAATGATATGCTTAAATATTTCAATGCCAGATTTTGAAATAATCATTCATTGTATTTTCTCATAGATCATGGTAAACTACTTGGTCAGTTATAACTTAATAAAGATGCATTTTCTATTTTTTTGTAGCATTTTAGGTATTTTATATATTGAACAAAATTTATTGGGTTTTTACTATGCTTCTGGGAGGACACTAAGTTCTGAGGATAGATAGATAAAAGATTATATATATAAAGTGCTTAGATACCATACTTGCCATAGAAATTTTCAATTAAAAAAAAACCAAATAAGTAAGACTATTTTAGTGCTATTTAAGACAAATTACTTAAATGCAATGTAAACACAAAAAATGGAACAACTTTCTCTGGGGAAGTTGAGGAAAAATGCAGATGTGATATATTTAAACTTAAAAAATTACTTGAATTGAAAAATATATGAAAAGTGTTTACGCTAATAAAAGCCACAACATGTAAATTTATTCATTCAGTAAGAAATAGCTATTGAATATCTACCATATGCCAAGTACCCATGAGGCAATGAGTTTCACCAAGGGCTAAAATGTGCAGAGCATTCAAAGATGATTAGCTGTGGTAGGAGCAATAAAGTTGGAGGTTAGGTCTGAAAGGTGTTGGCATAAAATGAAAATGGGCAAATAGGTTGAGGACAGAATGTGCCAAAATATGGAATTTGGATTTTATATTATATTTAATAAAGTTCTTCAGCAGCTGGGTGGCATGAACCATTTTACTTTTAGAAAGATAACTCTGACAGCTATATGGAGAATGAACTAGAGTGAAGGAGAAATAGGGTGTCAGTTAAGAGAGTTATGGGGCTATTATTGTAATCGTCCAAGGGAGAAATGATGAGGACCCAGACCTGGGTAGTGACAGGTGGATGGAGAGGATAGACTGAATTTGAGAGACATGTTTAAAGAAGAATTGACAACGTTTGGTGACAGCATTTTACTGTCAATCACAGTAAAAATACTTTACTATAAGAACTATATAAGATAAAAACATATGTACTTTAACTATTTATTCGTATTTTTTATTTAATAATTGTTTTGATGGGTTTGATCATTTTTATATAGCTCAAGATTAAAGAGACTATAGGTTGACAATATTGGTAATAGAAATAGAAAGCAATAATTAGTTCAAAACACAGGAATTTTGGAATCTGTGCTGAAGTCATCTCTTTCATTTTAGAGAAGAGACAGAGATCCAGAAACATAAATCCAGTAAGTGGCAATCACTGTTGATTTAAGGCATCAAAATTGGCTTAAGTCATTTCATTGTACAAATGAAGTGTGTTTGTGTGTTTTTGAAGTAAACTTTATTTTTTATATATATATTTTTAATTTTTATTTATTTATGATAGCCAGAGAGAGAGAGAGAGAGAGAGAGGCAGAGACACAGGCAGAGGGAGAAGCAGGATCTATGCACCGGGAGCCCGACGTGGGATTCGATCCTGGGTCTCCAGGATCCCGCCCTGGGCCAAAGGCAGGCGCTAAACCGCTGCGCCACCCAGGGATCCCTTGAAGTAAACTTTAAAAGAACCTACCACTTTCAGCTGTTCTGTATACAATAGGCCTGTAGTAAGTATTTTTTATTAAGTTTTTAATTTTAATTTCAGTATAGTTAACATACAGCATTATATTAGTTTTAAGTGTACAGTATAGTGATTCAATAACTCTATACATTACTGAGTGCTTATCATAGGGTCCTCTGTAATCCTCATTCCCTGATTTCCCCACCCCCCACCCACTTGCCCTCTGGTAACCATCAGTTTGTTCTCTGCAGTTAAGTTTGTTGGTTTGTCTCTCTCTCTCTCCATTATCCATTCATCTATGGATGGACACTTGGGCTGCTTCCATAATTTGGATATTGTAATAATACTGCAATAGATATAAGCTTCAGGGGTGCCTGAGTAGCTCAGTCAGTTAGGCATCAGACTCTTAATTTAGGCTCACATCATTATCTCAAGATGTTTAGGTTCAGCCCCACATCAGCCTCCCTGCTGGGTGTGGAGCCTGCTTGAGATTCTCTCTTCCTCTCCTTCTGGCCCTCCTCTCACTTGTTCTCTGTATCCCTCCAAATAAATAAATAAATAAGTAAATAAATAAATAAATAAATAAATGCAAAGGTTCATGAATCCCTTTGAATTAGTCTTTTTGTATTTTTTTTTTGGGGGGGGTAAATAGGTAGTAGTGCAGTTATTGGATTGCAAGGGTAGTTCCATTTTTAACTTTTTGAGGAAACTCCATACTGTTTTCCACAGTGGCTGCAACAGTTTGCACTCTGAACAGTAAATAGTTGATGAGTGAAGACATGCTCCAGCAAGAACCATTGTGACTGTATCATTTTACTTTATTTTAATTTACCATTATTTCTGAGAGACTATAAGGATGTGATCCATACCTATTTTAGTACATTATGAAAGAAATAGAATTATGTCATTCCTCAACATATGTTAACTAACTGGAATTTAAATAAAAACTAAAAAAAATTTCCATTCTTAGATGTTACCCTCATGTTAAAGAAAAACTGAAAAGCAAATCAGAAGAAAGCACAACAAATTGTCAACATCTAATATAAAAATGCACAGTAAACAAAAAAGATTTTGAAAAGAAAAGTAACAAGAAATTTGGAACATACACATACACAAAGAGATCAAAATAGTTTAATGAGGTTTGTACAATGATATCTAATGAAATAAAATTAGATTAGAATATATCTAATTCAATTTGTTTTTAACTCTTCTAAATAGAACTAAAAATGATTATAATTCTGTAGAGATTTAGTAATTTTGCTCCTAAAAAATGAAGAAACAAAGTGAAATAAGTGCATTTAAATGTAAGCACTTTCAAATTGAGGTAACCTTAGATGAAGAAAATATTTTCCCCATTTTCAGATAAACATTGTCCGGTTTTTCACACAGGGAAAACAGAATGAAATATATATGAAGATGGGAGGAAAATACACTCAACCAATGCACAACATTGATACTTAGTCCTAAATGGCGAGGTAGTTCATACGCTGACAGGTATTTTGGTGGCTGTAGTGTGTGCAGTACTGCAGTCATGCAAGTTCATTCAAAAGCAGAGCGTTCTCTGTGGCTCTGAGTGCACTCCAGTGGATACTGCAGATCTGGTCTGCACTCCCTTGTGTTCAGGACAGATTGAGGAATGATTCCGTGTGACCAGACTTCGGAGATGGCTCTCCCAGAATCTCTGAGGTTTCAGTGTACAGATACTCCTGTTCAGCGGCTGGGCTGCTTTGATAACAGAATTAATTTGGCCTCTAGAGAAGGTCTGTTCTGTTGGGAAAAATATTTCACAGAAGTGATTTTCCCTCCAGTCATTTATCAGCAAAATACCAATTGAGATGGAAAATAAAGTCATGAAATTACTTATAATTTTCTGAGTAAGGTAGTTGGGACACCTGGAAGATTCTTAAAAAAAAAAAAAAAAAAGATTTTAATTAATGGCATCTACAGAAGTTTATCCATTAAACAAGGATTATAAAATTATCCTGTATTTGGAAGTTTGACAATAATAGGAGAGCTAGTAAAATTAAGTCTAGATACTTTATGCTTCATGTACATTTTATTACATTTCTATCATGTTATTTTAATTTTTGAAAGTACAGCTGCATTTATTTATATGAGTACCCTCGTTGGATTTTTCAAAAGAAAAAAAAGATTGTAAATGCATGTCTCTGGGAGAGAAAAGAAACCACAATGTGGGGATCCCTGGGTGGCGCAGCGGTTTGGCGCCTGCCTTTGGCCCAGGGCACGATCCTGGAGACCCAGGATCGAATCCCACATCAGGCTCCCGGTGCATGGAGCCTGTTTCTCCCTCTGCCTATGTCTCTGCCTCTCTCTCTCTCTCTCTCTGTGACTATCATAAATAAATAAAAATTAAAAAAAAATTTAAAAAAAAAGAAACCGCAATGTGCAGATATTATTTGTTATATAAAGTCCAGAAGGTACAGAGAGAGTTTAAAGTTAAGAAATATGTGGTGTATATGTTTAAAGAAAGAACAAAATTGACTGAGGGAAAATTGAATTATATATGACTTTACATTGCTTGCTCATTTATCTCCTTGTTAATATTGATGGGCTTTGGAAGTCTACTTTTAATAACAAACTTGGTGGCATTTTTAGGCTTTATAGACTTTTGACAGATGGAATCATGAATATATTTAGATTTAATATTCTGAAACCTAAAATTCTCCAGATGTAGATATAACATAATAAGGGTTATAGCATAGTTTGAATTTGTTATGATATATTTCAGTATTTTTATCCTTAGTACTGGGTTCATTTTCAATGTCAAAATATTGTTATGGTCTGTTATAAAAGGATCTAAATTAATTTGATGAAAACATCATTTGCCTGTATGCAGATTTGGGTAGGTTGTTTCTAATTGACATGCCAGATTCCACACAATATAACTAAAGTGCCACAGGAGATTGAAAGCAATTATCTGAGCAGTCTGGTCAAGACAAAGTTATACTGATCAACAAATATTTACGGAGTGTCCACCCAGTGCTTAGATTTATATTAGTTGCTATCAATTTGTTTACATTTCTTGAAGTAGATCTGATAGTGAGGATTGAAATGGGAGAGAGATAAGTGCAGGGGCAAGATCCCATTAGATTCTAAGTCTACAAAAAGATGAACTAGAAATTCAAAAAAGAGAAATTCTTGTATGTATTTCTACTTATTATAATTTCTGATAATTCTAAAATAGGGCAGGTGCTTTAATTAGATTTTTAGGAAGTCAGTTAACTTAAGGTATTTAAAAATAAATCTTTTTTTAACAGAAGGTTAGAGCATTATGTAGGCACATTTAGTCATACTTAGAATCAACAAATTAATTTTGGAGTGACATACTCTAAAGAAAGAAGAAAAAAAAAAAAAAGAAAAGAAAAGTGGTATGTGTCCTGATTTAGAAGACCTAATGTCATTTTTGCTGTCAGAGGGGAAAAGAAAACCTCTGACAGCAAAAAGCACTTTATGTTTTTAAAGTATTTACCTTTTATACCCATAGATTTCTAAAATAAAATCTTGCATTTTTACTGCCCTTTTTTAACTTTACGAACTAAAATTTTTATGATGTGCAGTAAGAAATACATTTTGTGTTATGACCCATTTATTGCAATATACACAGTTCTTGCTAAGAAATCATGTGATGTGTTGGTGATTGATTATATTCTGTTCCATTCTACATAATTAACTTAAAAGTGCTACCACATGCTACATTGATTTGGTACACACCTTGTAAGTGACTTTTCTAGAATTTTGAGAAAAATAAACACAAAAGATAAAAAAAGTTATCTAATGAAATTAGGTAGTGGACATATGGGCCTAAGTTCTAAATACATAGTAGATGTTTTGTTTTTGTAACTTAAAAAATTGAATTTAATTGTTGATGATTTTTAGAAAAATCTTCACGGTAACTACTTATTACAGTCACTTCAGTAGGACATTTCCAATTAGTTTGTGAGGGAGTGCAGAATGTCTTTTGTGGTAACCTGCATTTTTAACTCTCCCTGAGCTAGGTTAGCTGAGGGTAATGAATTGGTAGGGCATGTTTGTACTCTCTATATGTTAATATAGCTGTATTGTGAGGGATAATATGCAGGTGAGCACATCTGTATTGTTCAGCAGAAGAACAGCAGTGTTTCCAGCTTTATAGACGAGGTTGGGATTTCAGACATGACTGACCTACTTACGGGGCTCTTACCACCTAACAGCAGCTTAATCCTTAATTGAAAAAAATGTATAAAAGATTAGGCTACCGATATATTGCCAATAAAAACATTTGGATGTATTCAGCACTACCAAATTAATATCTTTTTCTTTTGATACATGTGTGGCATATGTACACACACATATGTATAAACGTACATGTGTATATGTGTGTGTTTATATACATATATTTCAGAGTGTAATGATTTAAAATGGCTCTAGGGACCAACTGTAACATGTAAGTGCAGCCATTTGAAAGTTGAGTTAAAAGATAGAGGTGGGAACTCTGGCAACCTTATCCAGGCCATAACTATTGAACTCCAACTTATTCTGATCAATATTGAAGGGAAAAACCAGATGCAGAATCTTCAGAGCCTCTTGTTTTCCAAGAGAAACCATAAGTGTGAATAGGAGATATCCCTACTTAAAAACAGAAAAATGTGCAGTCCAGACACACACTTCTCTGGAAAAGATGGCAATAATTAGCAAGCCTTTAGGTTGTATACTAGAAGGATACGAAGCCTAATACCACTTGAATTACAACCTAGACTAGATGTTGTAACTGTATACATGATTTTTAAAGATTTGTTTTATTTTTATTTTTCCAAAATGAAAATTGCTTTCAATTGTGAAATTTTTTTCTTTTTGTATTTGTTTCTGGGTGGTAGCTTCAATTGATATTGCACCATATACGTTTATGTTAAGTCATTATGAAGCACATAGAGATAAAATTATAAAACATATATGAAAATTAAGTATTTTACTTAAAATAAAATATATATTTATTATTTTATATTTATTATGTATAATATAATATGTTTTATATTAATTTATTATTAAATATAATGAATTAAATATAACATAATTATAAAATAATAAGGATTCTTATCTTTTAACCACCTAAAATGGCAACATTTTTCAAGTATGAAGGGGGAGGGCATAGAAAGTATAATGAAGTTGACTAAAGACAGATAAAAAGAGTTACGGCTGTTCAAAAGACACATCAAAAATCTTTTTATTATCTTTTTTTAGATAACTCACTAAAATTATGATTATAAAAGTTGTTTATGGTTTATTTTTGTTTGTGTTAGTTATTTTTATTTCTTGTTTTGTTTAATGCCCATAATAATGGGCAAAAGGACAGAATGAGAATGTGTCAGGAGAATAAAGATTTCTGGAAAAAGAAGACAAGGATGAAGATTCTGGAAGATTCTGGAAGAATGGGTAAAGATTCTGGAAAAATAGGCTGGATGGAGCAGGGAAGAAGAAGCCATTAGCCTCAGCATATGAGGAAAAGTCCTCATGTAAAAAGAACTAATCTTTATTGAACCGTAGTGAAGCTCAGGACTTACACTGGATGCATTAAAAGGCGAAATGAGAAATGGAACAGAAATTCAGTTGCTTAGTTGAGGGTATCATTTGATAACTCCAAGTCCCTCCTCTTCCTGAGCTTGTAAACACGTGGCAGGCAGGCTCTACACCCAAAAGCACAAGCTCTATCCACAGAGATAAATAATAGAAATGCTATAAATATATTGAAAGGAAGGAAGGGGAGGAGAAAAGAGTGGTGTGGAGTACTAGATCCATCAAAGAGCTGCATCAACATGTTAGTGTTTGGGCACAATTACCAGACAAAGCAAAGGGACTAAGAAAGATTACATCAGGAAAGTAGGATTTGGGGTCAGTGTGAGAAGAAAAAACAAGAGCTTCTGTTGCTTTTCACCATATACACAACTTTGGTACTTACTTGGCTTTTTAAATATACACATATGTAATTTTTATTGAAATATTTTAAGAAATCAGTTCAATATGTAAAAGTGAAGAAAATTGTGGAAATCATTGATTGGAGTCCCTTTTGGTTAAAATGGGCAGCTGAATAAGAGTGTCCACAAAAATGCAGTGGAGTTGGCAAATTATGCTAGAGATTTCATTTTGGTATCCACCTAATTTTAAATATTTTCAAGCATTTTGGTTAGACTGTGTATACTGTCATTGTGAGCAAGATACTAATATGTGTGGTTAGGTATTTTTTTGTTACTATTTTTCTTTTCTTCTTGATAGTGATTCAAATTGCCATTTGGGCAGCAAGACCCTTGTGGCAAATCACTGTGTTGTGCCCATGCATATTGGACCTTGTGCAAAATTACATGATGAAGATTCTGTGTCTGACTATGGGGCAAAAGCATTAGAGAACAATTGAACCAGAAAAGATAAATGCATAAAAATAAAAATGAAGATTAGCCACCTATTCCTATTAGGAGTTGAAATTGCAAAGGACACCATAAGGGTGGCAAAATCCCAGAAGCGAGGAGGCGTAAATCTAGTAAAAGTTGACTTTTTATTTTCTCTTGTCAGCCTTGAAGAATGTAGACTCCTAGTCAGAAATCAAGTTGAGTTATAAAAAATAACACTGTATATCTTGTCTACCTGAGTTTGCTGACTGTGATTCATGTTCAATACACCGGCCTAAATTTAAATAGAAAGTTGTACATGATGGATGCAAAAAGGGCATAAATGATAGTGACATCTTACTCTAGTAATTAGTCTAATTCTGTCTGTGTCCTCGGCCTTTTGTTATTGTTGCTGAAAGAAATTTGCTTTTTAAGAATTTCCTTTTACATTTTCTGCTTTGGAGCTTAGGGAAGAACCCCTGAAAGTACATTTATAGACTTTCTCATGTGAGAACTGATTGTGATTCTGGGGTCCTGGCAATGTAATGTGTAGGTAAAATCTAGACCATGAGATTGTGACACTTTTGGGTTCCTTCTGTTTAAATACTTAGATAACTGCTGAATTTGGGGAAGTGTCAGAGAGATACATTACAGCAGTCAGCTGAGCTAACCAAGCCACTTAAATTAACTGTAATTCACTTACACTTAAGTAAATTACTGGGTTTTATTTCATTGTACTCACACATAACCCTTAAACAACTTGTAGATCGGTGTTAACCTTTTTCTCTTTCTTAATATTTAATTATTTGAGAGAGAAAAAGCACAGAGGGAGAGGAAGAGGGAAAAGCAGACACCCTGCTGAGCAGAGAGCCTGATGTGGGACTGGATCCTAGGATCCTGAGATCATGGGACCTGAGCTAAAGGCAGACACTTAACCCACTGAGCCACCCAGGCGCCCCCAAGATCAGTGTTACCTTTATAAAATTAATTTATATTTCAAATATATTTACATATATTCGTATACATTTGTTTTAGATATCTTGAGATCTTTAATAGGCAGTATAACAGGGGCACAGACAGACATGAGTTAGTATGTTTTTACCTACTTAGTTCAAAGTTTCCTTTCCTATTTGAAGATTTGTTAGAGATGGAAGAGTAAGTTTACTCTTCTGTATAAATGAAATGGAATGACTAAAGGGAGAAGTATAGATACTTTCAGTTAAGACCTAAGTTGAACAGATAAAACAATGAAGCAATAGAAGTGCTCATACGTTTTCTGATACCTAAGATAAGAAGACTTTCATATTGGATTATTTCTTTGTTGCAATAAGAAAAATACACTCTGAAGACTTAATGTAAGTAATAAAATATTTTATAGGTTTTTATACTAAAGTGCAAAGGTTACATGTAGAATATAAAAATGGCATTTATTGACTTTAAAAATTTATTATTAAATCTATTATTAAAATAAATCAGTCAGTTGAGCGCCCAATTTTTGGTTTCTCCTCAGGTCATGATCTCAGGGTCCTGAGATTGAGCCCCACATCTCGCTTCTCCCTCTGCCACCCCTTTTCTCTAAAATAAATAAATCTTTAAAAAATTTATTATTAAAATGCCGTTTTCCTAATATACAATACATATTATTTCCAGCAATCTTAGAAAACAGCGAATTAGGGTTGCCTGGGTGGCTCAGTAGGTTAAACGTTTGCCTTAGGCTGCCTGGATTGAGATCCACATTGGGCTCCCTGCTCAACAGAGAGTTTGCTTTTCCCTTTCCCTCTGCTCATGCTCAAATAAATAAGTTAAAGTCTTTTTTATAAAATCTATTTATCCATGAGAGACACAGAGACATAGGCAGAGGGAGAAGCGGGCTCTCTGCAGGAAGCCTGGTGCAGGACTTGATCCCAGGACCCCAGGATCACACCCTGAGCCGAAGGCAGATGCTCAACCACTAGCCATGCAGGTGTCCCATTAAAGTCTTTAAAATATATGTGTTTGTACATATATATATATGTATGGCATTTAAAATGAATATATTTAAATCCAAGAGAATGAAATAATTAGCTTCAGAGACAATATTCAGAGAAAAAATTAAAAAGTTTACTTCTTAGCCCTAAAAATTCTGGATAGGAGATCTTCCAGGTAAAACTGAGATTGACCAATAATGTATTAGGAAAATCGTAAGGATGGGGATCCCTGGGTGGCGCAGCGGTTTAGCGCCTGCCTTCGGCCCAGGGCGCGATCCTGGAAACCTGGGATCGAATCCCACGTCGGGCTCCCGGTGCATGGAGCCTGCTTCTCCCTCTGCCTATGTCTCTGCCTCTCTCTCTCTCTCTCTCCCATCCTCTCTCTCTGTGTGACTATCATAAATAAATAAAAATTAAAAAAAAAAAAAAAAAAGGAAAATCGTAAGGCTTTTTGTTAATTTGTTTGTTTCCCACAAAAGCTATAATAGAAGAGTTACAATTAAGAAGATGGGAGAGATTTTAAATTTATGTATTTGACTTGATAAATGGAGGTCATTAAATGATTCTGAAAAATACAGTGTTACTTTTCTGGTGATTGAGATTGAATCCAGACTGAAACAGCTAGAACGGATTTGGAGACTGTCATTGGGTAATAATGAAAATTACATATTAAAACTAATGGCTGCAAAAATGCTTGGAAAAGCTAAAAAAATCAGCATTAAAAATGAATATCCATAGTGATCATTTCACAATATATACAAATATTGTATCATTGTGTTGTGCATCTGAAACTAATACCGTGTTACATGTTGGTTATACCTCAACTAGAAAAAAAGAATAAACTTGAAGAAAGGTAGAGACATCATTTGTCATTAGGGGTCAAAAATAAAGGCAGACTTGAAACACAGAGTGATTTGCTACTGTGAAAATTATAGTTGTCCTAGAGGCTAGACTGTATCTGGGTAATTTTGATTTTAATGAATAATAGAGACAGGGTTCATTACCTTGATCTATTGAAAGAGAAGGGTTGGAACTAAAATCCAGAAAAAACTAGGACACTGAGTATAAAGAGAGAATAGAAACAATCCATCATTAAACAAACAAACAAACACAAAAGCAAAAACTTACTTAGAAACTTGACAGTCTTGGCTCATTCTCTAAGTGGAAAGCAGTTTTCTGCAAAGATTTATTAGAGCTGGCCTGTCCTCATGCAGAATTGTGTTCAAATATATATTATTTCATTACCAGTGGAAACACAGTGGACAATGAGTTGAGTCACTTTTCTTTTCCTGGAAACAATCCAACACAATAAAGAGAGCATATATTTTTTCTTAAGAAAACTAGAAGTTTGAGGAGAACTTAGATTACAATTTACATGTAAGTATTCCCCAAAGTTATTCAGGTAATCAGAGTATTCATCAAGTCCCACAAGAACTTTGCAGTAACAAAGCAAAAAAGCATGACCATACACAGGAGTCTAAAGATGTCAGATCTTTGAAACTGTTTTCTCTAAGAAGAAACCACTCTGAATGGAAATTGCTATCATTAGGGAGGGCTAAGATCAAATAATGTATGAAAACTGTAGAACCTGGAGAGAGCAAGTAGAAAAGTGCTTAGGGGACCCCAGAGGAGGAAAAACACCAGCAAAAAAATACACCATCTAATGGAGGCAGGGGCTTTGCCACTTGGCACAGCCTTTTGAAGGAACTGAAGATGCTCACTCATAGCTGGCAATAGAACACTTTGTAAATCTGGCAACTTCTTAGAGGTATCAGTGATATGGCCTTTCAGATATACCAGATGAAAGACTATGTCATTGTGACAACAGAGGGACAGACCCTGGCGTGGAAAAAATGGAGCTTGGCTTGAAGCTCATCCTGCTCATCTTCACCTCAACAGAAAACTCTTTGAATAGTTGGTCTAGAAAAATCCAATTCTTTCAAATATATACAGGAGAAAGAGTGGCATAGCATTTATGTGAAGCCATTAGAGAGTGAAAAGGGAAAGAGTTTGTGAGAGAGAATGAAGAAGCTAGAGAGAAAGCTATATTCTTTCCCAGCTAATTTTTAGAGATAGCTAAAATTTTTCCATGAAGATTCATGTCATGTTGAAAAAGTGCAGGAACTATCCACGAAAGCTGATTCTAAAGAAAAAAAAAATCAAGAAATGTTCTAGTGAAATATTCTTGGTCTTTAGAGGAGACCTCTCTTTCCAATTTTTTTTTCAAGATTTACCTATTTATTTTAGAGAGAGAGAGAGAGCACACATGGGAAGTGGGAGGGGCGGAGGGAGAGGGAGGGGAGTAGACTCCACTGAGCATGGAGTCGGACAAGCAAGCCTCCATCTCATGACCCTGAGATCATGACTTGAGGTGAAATCAAGAACCAGATGCTCAACCACTGAGCCACACAGGCGCCCCTCTTTGTAATTTTTAAAGGAGTGGAATAATTTTGCATATTTCTGTGCTAGAATAAGTTGTCTTTGAGAGGTTAAGATATTTGATAAAGGATCAATAATGGATAATGGAGATACAAATTCTTGATAATATGAGAGAATTCAGCTCACCTGGAGGGACTGATCATGGAAAAGATAAATAGTGAAGAAGAAAGAAAACAGCAGACGGTAGTAATAGTTTTAGTCTTAAGAGGATTGAAATGTCGTATCTCCTAGTTTCTATTTTCATAGTGAAATATGAAGGAATTATCAGCACAAATTGTGTATCTAAACATGATAAGGGGATGAAGGATGTTTGAAGAGTGAGGAAAAAAGGTGAAAATGCCATGACACAGTGTTAGCCTGAAAAGTTAAGAGCCACAATGAGAGGCAAAACAGTATGTATTTGGGATTAAAGGATTGCAGTCTGGGGAGCACATATTTGGATAACGACCAGAATACTTCCCCACTTTTGTGGGGAAGGCAAGGGATTCTTATGAGGAGGGACAAGGGTATGTGATTTTGATGAAGAAGAGAATAAAAGCCCACAACAGTTAATTGATGCTATCAAACAAAACTATTCTTAGAATGCATTCTTGGTATGCATTAGTTATTCTCTCTTCATAAAGTTCATACCAACAGTTTTATGGTCCAAATGCCAGTTTTTCTGTTGATTTTTATGAGCAACTGCTTATGAAAAAATTGCTGCGTCTGGCCCAGTTCAAGAGTTCATTAGTTAGGAAGGAAAATGGAGCTTCAAAATGGAGTCTCTCATGTCTAGAAATTTTATACAAGAGAAAAGAGCTATAAACTTCATAATGATATTTAATAGCATGAAAAGAGGATATGAAATAGTATGAGGAAGAGCTCAAAATATAGTCTTATAGAAGTTGTAGTACTCATAAAATCATAAGTAGTATGTAAATTAAAATGATATCTCACTCCCAGAACTACTTCCCATTGTATCCAGATGGCAGATGTTGATAGTTTGAAGGTGTAGTCTTTTCAGTATTTTTCTATAAATGCCCTGAGATATATGTGTATTATGTGTATTATTAATTATTATGTGTATTATTAATATACACTACTTAGCTGTATATCTATATTTATCTGCCTAATTTCTTTTATTTTCAAAAGTAGTATCTTCTTTTCTTGGTTTCCTTTTTTTTTTTTTCCCAGTATGTAAGATCTATTTCATTCTTAGAGTGGTTCTGTGGTATCTGTAATACAAATATATTATGCTGTGTTTATGTTATGTACTTTACTACTTCTGAAAATTCAAATAATTGCCAGATTTACTACTGCAAAAATGATATTATGAGCAGTTTGCATGATATTCATAAGCACTGGTGAAAGTAGGTTTGAACTAATGCCAGTTTCCGAAATCTGTTACTTTTTAGTTTATGTGTTCTTTGCTTTTCCAGAGTTTGCTTCTTTGTATTCCTTTATTACAATTTTCTAGTATTTCTTGTGAAAATAAGTATTTTGCCTTATTATGTTACTTATTACATATATGTATTATTTAATAATAATTAAACAATTATAAAATACATTTAAAAAGTAAAGTTATGTGGATAATTTTATACCCATTCTTCCTTTCAAGAATGTTAAGTTTTGGGGTGCCTGGGTGTCTCAGGTGATTAAGTATCAGCCTTCAGCTCAGGTCATGATCAAGGGGGTCCTGAGATTGAGCCCCACATGGGCCTCCCTGCTCCATGGAGAGAGTCTGCTTCTCCTTCTTCCTCTGCCACCCCCACCCCCATTTGGGTTCTCTCTCTCTTGCTCTCTCTCTGAAAAAGAAAGAGAGAAGGAAAGAAAGAAAGAAGAAAGAAAGAAAGAAAGAAAGAAAGAAAGAAAGAAAGAAAGAAAGAAAGAAAGAAAGAAAGAAAGAAAGAAAGAAAGAAAGAAAGAAAGAAAGAAAGAGAAAGAAAGAAAGAAAGAAAGAAAGAAAGAAAGAAAGAAAGAAAGAGAAAGAAAGAAAGAAAGAAAGAAAGAAAGAAAGAAAGAAAGAAAGGAAGGAAGGAAGGAAGGAAGGAAGGAAGGAAGGAAGGAAGGAAGAAAGAAAGAAAGAAAGAAAGAAAGAAAGAAAGAAAGAAAGAAAGAAAGAAAGAAAGAAAGAAAGAAAGAAAGAAAGAAAGAAAGAAAGAAAGAAAGAAAGGAAGGAAGGAAGGAAGGAAGGAAGGAAGGAAGGAAGGAAGGAAAGGAAGAAAGAAAGAAAGAAAGAAAGAAAGAAAGAAAGAAAGAAAGAAAGAAAGAAAGAAAGAAAGAAAGAAAGAAAGAAAGAAAGAAAGAAAGAAAGAAAGAAAGAAAGAAAGAAAGAAAGAGGAAGAAAGAAAGAGAGAAGAGTTCTTTGGGGCACCTGTGTAGTTCACTCTCGGTTTCTGTTCAGACCATGATATCAGCGTTGTGAGACTGAGTCCCAAGTGGGGCTGTGTGCTTAGCACAGAGTCCTGCTTGTCTCTCTCCCATCCCCTCTACCCTTCCCCTTGCTCACATGCATCCACTCTCTCTAAAAGATAAATACATAGGGACTCCAGGGTGGCTCAGCAGTTCAGTGTTTGCCTTTGGCTCAGGGTGTGATCCCGGGGTCCTGGGATCAAGTCCCACATCAGGCTTCCTGCAGGGAGCCTGCTTCTCCCTCTGCCTGTGTCTCTGCCTCTCTGTGTGTGTGTGTCCCTCATGAATAAATAAATAAATAAAATTTAAAAAATAATAATAAAAATAAAATGATTGAGTTAAAATATTACCAACAATGAGAACTAATGTTTTTAAAGTTCTGAATAATGCTAGATACTGGGCTAAGCATTTAAAATATATTAAGATACTTAATCCTCATATCCTGTCATCAGTTTTTGAAAGTGATATTATCTCACTTTTTAAGAAAACACAAATAAAGGGCAAATTATTATTAAAGTTGAGCAGTTTTAGTTTGCATAAGAGGCAGGCTTTGAATTCTGCTCTCACTGACTCTGAAATAATAATGCAAATAATATGTTTAGATAACACTGATAATATGGAAATAACATATCAAGATACGTGTTTAAAGAAAAGAGAACATATATAAGAACAGTTGTGTATAGATGATAATAGAAACCAACTCAGTAGGAGAGAAATCAAAGGGAGGAGAAAAATAACAAAGAATAAAAATAGAACAAATTCATTGCTGAACTACTGGGTTTTATTTATTTATTTTTAAAGATTTATTTGAGAGAGAGAGAGAAAAAAAAATCATAACGCTAGCAGGTAGAGGGACAGAGGAAGAAGCAAGCTCCCTGCTGAACAGGGAGCCAAACTCAGTGCTCAATCCCAGGACCCCGGGATCATAACCTGATCTGGAGGCAAATGCTTAACCAACCGACTGAGCCACCCAGGTGCCTCAGAACTACTCAGTTTTAAAAAAGCAAAGGCAAGAAATCAGCTAGAAGCTGTTTTAATTCTGTTCTAAAATTCAGAGAAAGGAGAAAGTGACTGAAAAGGGGAGGAATATAATAACAGTGAGAATTTAAGGGATGAGGGATGTGAAATGAGAAGTAAAAAGACATCAGACATAAATGAAAGAAAAGTAACTAGAGATGCATTTATTAAAGTCATAAACTTGCAGAGAACAACAAAAACTATCAGTCATAAGTGAAAATAAGAATTGAGTGAGCCATATAGCAAATATGTGTCAGAGGTGAGTTATTGCCTGTGTAGTCATACAAGTTCAAAATGGTAGGTGATATTTAACATACAGTATGAAACAGTGATTAAACTGTGTATATAAAAATATAGCAATCTGAACATGAGAGGCAATTATAAAGAAAAATAAGAACATAATTTCCATTGTGTGTATGTGTATGTGTGTATATGATAACTAATATTTGAGTAAATAATGAAGAATTTCTATTAAGGCATGGAAATAAACACCATAACTTTCATCAAGAAGTAGAATTCAGTGACAAGTAAAACAAAAAGCAAGTATATATATTATTAAAGCTAGAAAAATAACTTAAGATGCCTAGGATGATATCATATTTTGGAGTGTGAAAATTTATTATTTTGGAATTCATAAGGAGGAAAATGGTAATTGGTAGGCTTACAGGTTCTAGTAACTCAGGACGGAGTATTCAGATATTCCATAGAAACGAAGTGAAAACAGCCATATTACCAGCACAGCTTGATGCAAGAGTGTGTGTGGCAGGAGATATTCATGCTTATTTGGGAGTTTTAGTCTTCTTTTCTATGTACCAGAGTTTACTAAGTAAGCATGAGGAAATTAGGATTGCTAGAAATAAGATTCTGCATAATGGAGGATTAATTAGCAGATATATCAGGACCCGGCAAAAATAAAGTGAATTTTAAGAATGAGAGAAGTAAAGGAAGTAAATTAGAAATCTTTATTTCAGTATTAAGAATGATAGATTTAGGAAGCTATGGGATCTATGTATATGAAAGACAAAAAGAATTGTATAGTAATTTCAAAAAATATAATCCTGAAGGAGGGGAAAGTGGAAACAGAGGGAAATAAATTTGAGACTGAGAAAACTCTATGCATAGGAAGAGAAAAAAAATAAATGTATGAGATATACATGAATTTTTGAAAACAAACATAAAGGAGAGATAGAAAACAGCAAAAATCTAAAACCTCAAATAACCCCTTCCTTGCATGGATTATTATCTGTACAGCCTATATCGTCTTCTAAGAATTGTTTATATAGACACAATCCAGTCTTATTTCCACAAAGGAAGAAACACCCAATCATCAAAAATTCATATAAAATACTTTTCTGAGTTTCAAAACTTTTAAACAAAGCCCTGCAAAAGCACAGATTTGGGGTTAGGGAGGTATACAAGAGTAGAGCCACATGTGACTGGAAGCCAGGAATGCACTTCTCTGGGAGGATTGCACAGATATCCATATGCAATGGACAGAATTTAAAATTTTTTTAAAAACAGATATTTATATTACTCTAGACCACAAATAGTAACACAGATTATAAAAAAAAAAAAAAACACAGATTATAACTGGAGATATCAATGGGTTATCACATAGTTAACCCATTTTTAAACCATACTTAACTGAAAACATAAAATATTATCAACACCAGAAACTTCTGTGTTTCCTGGATTCTTGCTACAGGTAACATTATTTTTACTTTGAAAACCAAAGGTTGGGCACCTGGGTGGTTTGGTCTATTAAGCGTCTGCCTTCAGCTCAGGTCATGATCTCAGGGTCCTGGGAGCCAGTCTCGCATCGGGCCCTCTTCTCCACGGGGAGTCTGCCTCTCCCTCTCCACTGCCTCTCCCTCCGTTCATGCTCACTCTTCTCACCCTCTCTCGAATGAATAAATAAAATATTAATTTAAAAAAAAAGGAAAACCAAAGGTCACTTTTCTGTTTTTGAACTTACACAATTTCACACTTTTAAGTATGTATCTCTTTATAACTGACCTCTTTCACTCAATGGCATATTTGGGAGACTAAATGGTGCTCTTGGATGGAACCATAATTCATTAATTTTTATTATTATGTAATATTCTACAAGTTAAATGTACATTCTATTGTTAATATCAGTTAAGCTGTTCTCCTTTGTAGGTATTATGTCTAATGAGACATAACATTTGGGGAACACTGTACATATATATTATAGGTATATTCCAAGGAACCTATCTTCTAGCTTATGGAGTGTGTATATTTTTCCCTTATTAAATGTTGTCTAGTTATTTTTCCCACAGGGACTTTCATAATTTCCTGACCCACCAATTGTATAAGAGGGGACATAATGATATAAAGTATGTTCATATGGCAGAAAATTCAGTATTGCTATCAATCCTTTTAAAATTGATCTATGGAAAATAAATAAATAAATAAATAAATAAATAAATAAATAAATAAATAAATAAAATTGATCTATGGGTTTAATGGCAACCCCAATGTTAGAGAATATTCACTGTCATATTTCAAAAATTATAAGTTACATGAATCAAAATAGTTGCATTGGCCTACAGCTGAAAAATACTTCAACATAACAGAACAGTGTCCAGAATTACATGCATACATACTTATATGTATATACTCAATTTATTTTAACCAATATACCAACTTAATAAAATGAGAGAAAAAAATCTTTCAACATATTGCTTGCGACAACTAGATATTCCAATAGGCAATAAAAAACATATCAAAATGTATAAAGGCCACATTAAATTCAATAACAAAAAAAACAAATTTTAAAATATCAAAAAATTTCAACAGAGATTTCACGAAAGATGATATGTATTATTACTACATAACCGCAATAATGGTTAAAATTTACAAGAAAAAAACAATAGTAAGGATGCAAGGATTGTCAAAATATGGAGCAATTCGAACTCTCTCACATAATGTTCATGAGACTATGAAATTATAAAATTACTTTGGAAAATATTTTAGCAGGTTTTTTTTTTTTTTTTTTAAGATAATGTATGCTTTGACTCAGGAATGAAATGAGAAGTGAAAGCATGCCGCCTAAAGGAGACTTCTATGAGAATAAAATCAGAAGTGTTATTCCTAATAACCAAAAGATCTGAAGCTAAAGAATGTCTTTTCTCAGGTGGATAAATAACTATTATGTAGTATATTCACAAATATATATATACACACATATATGTGTATAAATGCAGTATTGCACAATAGCTATTAGGTTCAGACAAGAAGTCAAATACATATTGTATGATTCCATTTGTATAAATTCAAGAGGAGGCAAAATCATTGAACTGTACATTTGAGATTGATTTATTGGGTAAGAATTATAAATCAACTTACATCAAAGAAGGAAATAGGATATTGTTACATAAGAAATTTACTGAAAATATTGTCATACTTTGATAAATATTTTGTATTTTTCTTTCTGTATGATTTATTTAACTTAGTATAATGCTTTCAAGGCTCATCCATGGGTCTTACAAATGGTAGAATTTTGTTTTTCTTACAATTTATTCTCCATCGTGTGTGTGTGGATGTGTGAGTGTGCGTGTGCGTGTGCGTGTGTGTGTTTGACAACTTTATCCATCCATCCATCCATCAGTGGACATTTAGGTTGCTTTTATGTCTTGGCTATTATATATAGTAATACTACTTAGAACTTCGGGGGGCAGATGTCTTTTCAAGTTAATGTTTTTGCCTCCTTTAGATATACTCCCAGAAGTCGCGTTGCTAGATTATATGGTAGTTCTATTTTTAATTTTTTCAGAGTCCTCCATACAATCCTAATAACAATGCACAAATGGAACACTTGTTCCATTTTCTCCACATCCACACCAGTATTTGTCATCTCTTGTGTTTTGATGATCGACATTCACACAGGCATAAGGTGATATTTTATTGTGGTTTTAATTTGCAGTATCCTAATGGCTAGTGATGTTGAGCGTCTTTTAATTTATATTTTGGCCTTTCGTACATCTTCTTTGGAGAAATGCCTATTCAGGTCCTTTGCCCATTTTTCAATTGGGTTATTTGTTTTTTTGGTATAGAGTTATATGAGTTCTTTATATGTTTTGGATATACCCCCTTATCAGATATATGCTTTGCAAATTTTTTTCCCCATTCTACAGGTTTTCTTTTCACTTTGTTGATTGTTTCTTTGCTGTGCAGAAGCTTGTTAGTTTGATATAGTCCCACTGGCTTGTTTTTATTTGTTGTTTGTGCTTCAGGTGCCATATCCAAAAGAAAACCATTACCAGGAAACATGTTAAGTAATTTATTCTTAATTTTTCTTCTAGGGGTTTGTTTCATGGTTCAGGTCTTACATTTAAGTCTTTAATTCATTTTGAGTTAATTTTTGTGGGTGGTGTAAGAAACAGACCCAGTTTCATTCTTAGAGTTGTGAATATCCAATTATCCCTCACCATTTATTGAAAAGATTATCTTTTCTTCATTGAGAATTCTGGGCTCCCTTGTCAAATATTATTTGACCATATATGCTTGGGTTTATTTTGGGCTCTCTGGTCTGTTCTGCAGATGTTTGTCTGCTTTTATGCCATACAGTTAGATGACTAGCTTTAAAAATTGTTTTAATTAAAAAAAAAATAATTCCTGTATAATTAACATACAGTGTTACATTAGTTTCAGGTGTACAATATAGTGATTCAACAACTTTATACATTACTCAGTGCTCATCACAATGAGTGTACTTTTAATCCACTTCATCTATTTCATCCATTCCGGCACTGACCCTCCCCTCTGGTAACCACCAGTTTGTTCTCTATAGTTAAAATTCTGTGGGTTTTTTTTTTAATCTATTTTTTCCCATTTTTCATTTATCTTGATTCTGAAGTGACACATATGAGTGAAATCATATGGTATTTGTCTTTCTTTGACTGATTTCACTAAGCATTATACCCTCTAAATCCATCCATGTTGTTGAAAATGACAAGACTGAAATCTTTTTATGGCGGAGTATTACTCCATTGTATTTATATACCTTATCTTCTTTTTTTTTTTTTTTTAGAGATTTTAAAAATTTATTTATTCATGAGAGACACATACAGAGAGAGAGGCAGAGACATAGGCAGAGTGAGAGGCAGGCTCCATGCAGGGAGCCTGAAGTGGGTCTTGATCCCGGCACTCCGTGATCATGCCCTAAGCAGAAGGGCAGATGCTCAACCGCTGAGCCACCCAGGCGTCCCAATACCTTATCTTCTTTATTCACTCATCTATCAATAGACACATGTGCTATTTCCATTATTTGGCTATTGTAGTTAATGGTGCAGTAAACAGAGGCACATATATCTTTTCAAATAGTGTTTTTGTTTTCCTTGAGGAAATACCCAGGAGTGGAGTTACTGTATCATATGATAAATACTATTTTTAGATATTTGAACAACAACAGGGACTGTACCAGTTTGCATTCTTACCAAAAGTGCACAAAGGTTCCTTTTTCTCCACGTCCTTGCCAACACTGGTTGTCTCTTGAGTTTTTTATTTTAGCCATTCTGACAGGTGTGAAGTGATACCTCACAGGTGATACTTGGTGTCGTTTGATTTGCATTTCCCTGATTATTAGTGATGTTGAGCATCTTTTCATATGTCTTTTGGCTATTGTATGTCTTCTTTGGAAAAATGTCTGTTTATGTCATCTGCCCATTTTTAAATTGGATTATTTGTTGTTGTTGTTTTTTGTTTTTGTTTTTGTTTTTGTTTTTGGTATTGACTTGTGTACGTTCTTTATATATTTGGATACTAACTCTTTATTTGACACGGCAGTTGCAAATACCTTCTCCAATCAGTAGGTTGTCTGTTGGTTTTGTTGATGGTTTTGTTTGTTGTGCAGAAGCTTTTTACTTCAATATAATCCTAATAGATTATTTTTACTTTTGTTTCTTGCCTCAGGAAACACATCTAGAAAAATGTTGCTAGAGCCAATGTCAGAGGCATTACTTCCTGTGCTCTCTTCAAGGATTTTTTATGGTTTCAGGACTCACATTTAGGTCTTTAACCCATTTTGAGTTTATTTTTGTGTATGGTGTGAGAGAGTGTTCCGGTTTCATTCTTTTGCATGTAGCTGTCCAGTTTTCCCAACCCCATTTGTTGAAGAGACTCTTTTACTCTGCATATTCTTGACTCTTTTGTAGAAGATTAATTGACCATTTAATCATGGATTTTTTCCTGGGCTTTCTATTCTATTATATTGATATCTGGGATTGTGATACCTACAGTTTTGTTCTTCGTTTTCAAGGTTGCTTTGGCTATCTGGAGTTATTTATGATCCTGTATGAATTCTGGGATCATTTTTCTAGTTCTGTGTTGGTATTTTGATAAGGATTATATTACATCTGTAGATTGCTGTGGTTAATATGGACTTTTTAAGAATATTTGTTCTTCTAATATATTAGCACAGAATGTCTTTCCATTTGTTTATATCATCTTTAATTTCTTTCACCAGTGTTTTATTGTTTTTAGAGTACAGGTCTTTCACCTCCTTGGCTAATAAGTTTATTCCTAGGTATTTTATTTTTGGTGCAATTGTAAATGAGATTGCTTTCTTAATTTCTTTTTCTGGTACTTCATCATTAGTGAATGCAATGGAAATAATATATAGAAATGCAATGGATTTCTATATATTAATGTTGTATCCTGTGACCTTACTTTATCAGTTCTAATAGTTTTTTTTTGTTGAGTCTTTGGGGTTTTCTATATATAGTATCATATAATCTATAAACAGTAAGTTTTACTTCTTACCATTTTGGATACCTTTTGTTATCCTGTTTGGACACCTTCCAGTACTATGTTGAATAAGACTGTGAGTGTGGACATCCTGGTCTTGTTCCTGATCTTAAGGGAAAGTTTTCAGTTTTTCATCTTTGAGTATGTTAGCTGTGAGGTTTTCATATATGGCCTTTATTATGTGGTAGTATGTTTCCTCTAAACCTATTTGTTGAGGGCTTTCATCGTTCTACTTTGCCAAATGCTTTTTCTGCATCTATTGAAATGATCATACGTTTTTTTATCCTTTCTCTTGTTGATATGATGTTTCATGTTGATTGATTTTCAAATAATGAACCACCCTTGTATCCCAGGAATAAATCCCATTGATTGTGGTGAATGAATTTTAAAACGTATTGTTGGATACAGTTTGTTAATATTTTGTTGGGTATTTTTGCTTCTGTGTTCATTAGATTTATGAGCCATTAGTTTTGTTGTTTTTATATGTTTTTGGTATCAAGGTGATGCTGGCCTCATGGAATGAATTTTGAAGTGTTCCTCTTCTAGTTTTTGAAAGAGTTTAAAAATAGGTATTAACTATTCTTTAAGAATTTGGTAGACTTCACTTTTGAAGTCTTCGGGTCCTGGGCTTTGTTTGTTGGGAACTTTTTGATCACCAATTCAATTTTATTGCTGGTAATTTGTCTAGTCAAATTTTCTGTTTCTTCCTGATTAAGTTTTCATAGTTGATATATATATATATATGTTTCTAGGAATTCATCCATTTCTTCTGGGTTGTCCAGTTTGTTGGCATATTACTTTTTATAATATTCTCTTATAATCTTTTATATTTCTGTGGTGCCAGTTGTTACTTGTTTTCTTTCAATTATGATTTTTCTTGAGTCCTCTATCACTCTCTCTCCCTCACCCTCTCTTTTAATGATTGGCTAAAGGTTTATAAATTTTGTCAATCTTTTCAAAGAACCAGCTCCTGATTTCATCGATTTTTCTTTCTTTTCTTTTCCTTAGCTTCTGTTTTGTTTATTTCTGCTGTAATCTTTATTATTTCCTTTCTTTAGTTGGATTCCGGTTTTGTTTGTTCTTCTTTCTCTGGTTTCCTTAGGTATTAGATTAGGTTATTTATTTGATATTTTTCTTTCTTCTTGAGGTAAGCCTTTATTGCTATAGAGTACTCTCTTAGAATAGCTTTGGTTGCATTCCAAAGATTTGGGACCATTGTATTTTTATTTCATTTCTCTTCACGTAGTTTTTTATTTTTCCTTTCATTTCCTGTTTGTCCCATTCATTGTTTCATAGTGTGTTGTTTAACCTCCATGTAATTGTGTTCTTTCCAGGTTTTTTCTTGTATTTGATTGCTAGTTTCATTGAGTTGTGATCAGAAAAAATGCATGGTATGACTTTAGTCTTTCTGAATTTGTTGATATTTGTTTTGTGACCTAAAATATGATCTATTCTGGAGAATGCTCCATGTGTACTTGGAAAGATGTATATTCTGCTGTTTTAGGATGGAATGCTCTGAATATATCTATTAGATCCATCTAGTCCATGGCGTCACAGCCATTGTTTCCTTGTTGATTTTCTGTTTAGATGATATATCCATTGATATAAGTGGGGTGCTAAAATCCTTTACTATTTTTGTATTCCTATCAATTACTTCCTTTGATGACCAGCTTGAAATCAGGAAGTGTGATGTCTCCTGATTTGTTCTTCTTTCTCAGGAATTCAATGGCTTTTGGGGGTCTTTTGTGGTTCCATGTCAATTTTAGGAGTGTTTTTTCTACTTCTGTAAAAAGTGCCATCAGAATCTTGATAGGGATTCCAAGGAATCTATAGATGGCTGAAGGTAGTATCGACATTTTAACAATATTAGTTCTTCCAAGCATTGAACGTAGAATACATTTCCATTTATTTGTGTCTTTTTTTATTTCTTCATCAGTGTCTTATAGTTTTCAGGGTAGAGATTTTTACTTCCTTAGCTTAATTTATTCATAAGTATGTTATTGCTTTTGATTCTACAATAAATGAGATCTATTTTGTTGTTTCTTTTTCAGAAAATTTGTTGTTAGTGTACGGAAATGACATTGATTTTTGTTAATTTTGTATCCTGCAACTGTACTGAGTTCATTGATTAGATGTAACTGTGTTTTAGTTAACTCTTTAGGATTTTCTATTATAAAATGTTGTCATTCCCAAGTGTAGACAATTTTACTTTTTGCTTTCTAATTCTGATACCTTTTATTTATTTGTCTTCTCTGATTGCTCTAGCTAGGACTTTTACTACTATGTTGAATAGAAGTGATGAGATTGAGCACCCTTGTGTTATTTTCATGACCTTAAAGCAAAACTTTCAATCTTTCAGAATTGAGTATGATGTTAGCTGTGGGCTTGTCATATATTGTCATTATTATTTTGATAACTTTTCTCTATATATCTAATTTTTAAGAGTTTTTTTGTGAATGCATGTTGAATTTTGTCAAAATTCTTTTTTTTGTATCTATTGAGATGATTATATGATTTTTTTCTTTCATTCAATTAATGTGATGTGTCACATTGGTTTGTGTATGTTGAAATATTCTAGCATCCCAGGGATAATCTCACTTGATTATCGTGAGTGATCCTTTTAATGTGCTGCGTAATTCAGTTTTCTGTTATTTAATTGAGAATTTTTGCATTTATATTCATCAGTGGTATAGGTCTGTCATTTTCTTTTCTAGTAGTTTTCTTCTCTGACTTTGATATCAGAATCGTACTGTCCTACTAAAATGAATTTGGGACTGTTCTTTCCTATTCAATTTTTTGCAAGTGTTTAAGAAGGATTGGTGTTGATTCTTCTTTAGATATTTGGAAGAATTCACCAGGAAAGCCATCTGGTCCTCAGCTTTTCTTTGTTGGGTGATTTTTGATTACTGATGCAATCTTCTTACTAGTAATTGGTTTATTCAGATTTTCTGTTTGTTTGTTTGTGTTTTCCAGATACAGTCTTACTAAGTTGTGTGTTTCTAAGAATTTTTTTTTCATTTCTTTTACGTGGTCCAATTTGTTGGTATTTAATTATTTGTTATATTCTCTTAGGATTCTTCAGGTTTCCATGGTATCAGTTATATTAACTTTTTAACTTATAATTTTCCTCATTTAGGTCTTTTCTCTTTTTTATCTTTGATTAGTGTAGCCAAGAGCTGTCAATTTTGTCTTCAAACAACTAACTCTTTGTTTGGTTATTCTTTTCTATTGTTTTTCTGTTGTATATTTAATTTATTTCTGCTCTAATTTTATTATTTTCTTTCTTCTGCCAACTTTGGTCTTTATTCTTTTTCTCATTCTTGAATGAATAAATTTAGGTTGTTTATTTGAGATCTTTCCTATTCCTTAATGTAGGTGTTTATTGCTGTGAACTTCCCTCTTAGAATTGCTTTCGCTGCACCCTCCAAATTCAGGTATCTTTTGTTTCCATTTTTGTTTGCTTCAAGAAACTTTTAAATTTCCTCTTTACTTTCTTTTTTGATCCATTTGCTGTTCAGGAGACTATTGTCTAACTTCTATATGTTTGTCAATTTTCCATATTTCCTCTTATTATTGATTTCTTGTTTTAGGGCATTGTGGTCACAGAAGATATTTGGTATAATTTCAGTCTCTTGAATTTGTACAGACTTTGTTTCATGGCCTAATGTATGGTCTGTTTTAGAAAATATTTCCTATGTAGTTGAGAATCTTTATTTTGAGTACTCTTGAGAACCTATGTACTTTATCCCTTTATTTTGCTGTTGTTTGATAGAATATTTTGCATATGTACATTTGGTCTACAGTGTTGTTCAATTCCATGGTTTCATTATCGATTCCCTGTCTATATGATATATCCATTGTTGAGAGTGGGATTTTAAATTCTCCCAACTATTATTGAATTACTGTTTATTTCTCCTTTTTATTTTTTAGCTGTGTTTATTTCTTGCTTTATATATTTAGGTGGTTCAAGATTGCATAAATATTTACAATTATTATATCTTCTTGATATTTCAACCTCTTTATAATTATATAATGACCTTTTTTTCTGATGACCTTTTTTGTCTCATTTTACCATTTTTAAAAGTCTTTTTTGTCTGACATAAATATAGCTACCTCTGCTTTTTTGGTTACCATTTGCTTGAAATGTGTTTTTCTAGCCTTTCAATTTCAGTCTATGTTTGTCTTTATGGCTAAAGAGAATATCTTGTAGGAAGCATGTTGTTGGATCTTGTTTTTTAACCTATTAAGTTATTGTAAGTCTTTTAAGTGGAGAATTTCATCCATTTACATTTAAAGTAACTATTGTTAGGTAAGTAGTTATGCTTGCCATTTTGTTAATTGTTTTCTGTTTGTTTTGTAAATAAATTGTTCCTTGTTTCTTATCTTGCTGTCTTTTTTTGTGTGTTTTAATGTCTTCTGGTATCAGTATACTTTGACTTCTTTATCATATTCTTTTGGGTAATTACTACAGAGTTTTCCCTTATGGTTACCATAAGGCGTATATAAAATATCTCAAACTTATAATACCCCATTTGAAACTGATGACAACTTCAGTAGGATTTATAAACTCACACTGTTTCTTCTCCTCCCCCTCACATTTTTTATTGTTGCTTTATAATTTACATATGTTTATATTGTGTAATAATATTAGTTTATTATAGTTATGGTTCTTTTTCTTCATTTTTAAAAGTTTTAAATTGGAGTTGTAAATGAAGTATGAACCACTATTACCATATTGAGGAATGTAACTAAGACTATATATTTCTTTTACTTAACTTTTTATTTTAACCGCCTGGTGCTCATTAGTCCTAGTGTACTCCTTTATCTGCATCACCTATTTCACCCATCCTCCCACCCACCTCCCCTCTGGTAACCATCAGTTTGTTGTCTATATTTAAGAATCTGTTTCTTGATTTCTATTTCTCTCTTTGCCTTTGCTCATTGGTTTTGTTTCTTAGGTTCCACATATGAGTGAAATCCTATGTTTCTGACTTATTTTGCTAGGCATTATACTCTCTAGTTCCATCTATGTCGTTGCAAATGGCAAGATTTAATTAATTTTTATAGCTAAATAATATCCCATTGTGTGTGTGTGTATGTGTGTGTATACCACAACTTTATCCATTCATCAACTGATGGAGACTTGGGCATCTTCTGTATCTTGGCTATTGTAAATAATGCTGCAAAAACTATACAGATGCATGCATCCTTTGAATTACTGTTTTTATATTCTTTGGGTAAATACTTAGTAGTGGTATTGCTAGATTGTGGAGTTCTATTTTTTAACTTTTTGAAGAGCTTCCATACTGTTTTCCAGAGTGCTTGCACCAGTTTGCATTGCCACCAACATATGCTACATTTTTATGTTTTTATGACGTTAATCAATATTCTTTTACTTCTACTCAAAGAGCTCCTTTTAACATTTTTTGTAAGGAAGTTCTGGTAATAATGAACTTCCTCAGCTGTTGCTGTTCAGGGAGGTCCTTATCCCTCTTTTGTTTTTGAAAGACAGCTTTACCAGTTGTAGAATTCTTGGTTATCAGCTATTTTCTTTTGATGTTTTTGAATATGTCATCCCACTCTCTGATGGGAACGGGCGTGAAAAATTTCTGCTCAGGAATTCACTCATAGGTCTTATGGGGTTCCATAGTATGTAACATCTGTTCTCTTGCTGCTCTTTAAATGCTGTCTTTGTCTTTGACTTTGGATAATTTAATTATAATATGTGTTAATATAGTCTCATGTTTGACCTATCTGGGAGCTTTTTAAGTTTCATGAATCTATGTGCTTGTTTCATTTCTTAGGTTTAGGAAGTTTTTAGCCATTATTGCTTTAAATATACTTTCTACACATTCTCTGTCTCTTCTCCTTCTGGAATTTCCATAATGAAGATTTTGGGTTTTTTTGTTTGTTTTTTTCATTCTGTTTCATAATTCCATAGGCTTTTTTCACTCTTTTTCATTATGTTTTCTTTTTGGTACTCTGGGTAATTTCCAATGTTCCTTTCTCCAGATTGCCAATTCTTTCTTTTGCGTGGCTGAGTTTACTTTTGAAACTCTGTTGAAATATTCAGTTCCGTTGTATTTTTCAACTCCAGGATTTCTGTTTCCTTCCTTCCTTCTTCCTTCCTTTCTTTTTGAATTTCTTATTTTGTTCTTACATTGCTTTCCTATTTTCATATAGTTGCTTTTCTTCTTCTCCTTTTTTTACTTAGTTCACTGTACTTCAGAAAATTCTGAATTATTTGTCTCTAAGTTCATAGATCTGTTTCTTTAGGGGCAGTTATTGAGACTTTTTAGTTTTCTTTGGTAGTGTCATATTTACCTTTTCCATGATCCTTGATTTCTTACATTGGATTCTGCTCATTTGAGTAATTGGGCCCTTCTTCAGATATTGCAGGTTTGCTTTGGCGCAGAGATGGTTAATTCTTCACCAGTCACCTCAGTTTGGATTTCTAGGCGTGTCTGCTAACAGTGTCCTTGGGCAGGTGAGGCCTACCTACTACTACGATGTATTTTGGGGCAAGACAACTATTCAGGCTCCGAGGAAAGGAGTGGAGGACTGTCTGTCTGATGAGAACAGTTAGATAGGATTTCTGGCTGGGTTCCTTATCCAAGTGAGGCAGTAGGTTGTGCTCCACATTAGCCTGTTTCCTAGTCAGGTTTGCTACTTGGTCACAAGTAGGCACTATATACAGTAGTAGTTGGGACTATGAATAAGCTTCCCTGCTCTGGTGCAGCAGCAGGAAGAGACCCAGGGCCTGTACAGCTCACTGTTTGTGGAGCCAAATTAGGCCATAGTGTGAACTGAATTCCCTGGTGTGATGAGGCCACCAGTTTCCCTTTGTAGAAGGGGAAGCCATGGCCTGTGCTCTCTGTTTAAGTGGCAGTGTACTTAGGGCTGTGAATAGTTTATGCAGCTTCCCTTGTACTCTGTTTAGGTTCCCTGGTCAGACAGACTGAATACTGTATTCAGTGATGAGCAGGACTACAAATTAGATTCCCTGATCTAAGGCAGAGAGAATTAACTCTAAAGCTGATAAAGTTCTTTGTTCTCTTAATTCAAGCTGACCCATACCCCAAGTTTCCTGACCAAACAAGGCCACCAGCTTTGATCTGCAAACTCTCAGCTCTGCCTGCCTGCCTCTCAGCTGAAGTGCTGTCAGGGCTTCATATCTTATAGGAGGTGTTGTCAGCCCTTCTGGAAACACGGTGCTGGAAGCCCCACCCACTCTCCATAGTGGGTGGGGCTGCCATTTGTCTTCTTGCTTTGGGCAAGAGTGGGAGGAGCCATTCCAATTTTGTAAACAGGCTTTCTAGTTTAAAAGGGCCTGAAATTGTCCTTAGCTTTGGCTATGAATTAATCCCCCTGCCTGTGAATAGCACAAGAATAGTTCATGCCCAGTACTAGCTTTGCTTTGGAGGTGATCAGCTCTGCCCACCTGCCTCTCAGCTCAAGTGCCACTGGATTGCACTGCTTCTAGGAGTTGTCGCCTGTTTGCTGTTCCCAGTCAGATGGAACTAGAAGACTTTGCCACGTGGATGGGGCTGTGATTTGACTCCTTGCCGGGGCATGGGTAAACCCAGTTCTAGAGCTGGCAAAACTTCTTGTTTGAGCTAGGTATCCCACCAAGCTCCTTGGTCAGAATGTGTCCCTTTACTCATCTGCAGAACTAAGTCTACAGATGAGTAAAATCTGTGGTAGGGATGACTACTTGAGGGCTCTTGATCTGCCAAGAGCCATGTGCTGGTTGTGGCAAGTTCCTCCCCACTTGAGAAGACTATATAATGAAAAAAGATCCCCAAGTAAGCCTAGAGAAATACAATATTTAGTACTAGAAGAGATAAAAGTACTAAAGAGAGAGCTTATTTTAATTAAACGAAGAGGAAAATGTTTCAAGAAAGGATTTAAAAGAAATTCAAAAGTATATCCTTGACTTGAGTAGTATAAGAAATCATTAATCAGTATATCAAGAACTTTTATGGTAGAATTTTAGGGACCCTCCTAACTCAGACCTCAGATGAATTCAAGAAAAGCAATGACTTTGTAGGTTCTTTGAATTTTTTTATTGTTAAGATGGGTATCCTACTTTTTTTTATCTTTCTGCATCATAAGCAGATGTGAGAAGGACATTAAATATGTATTTTATTTGGAAAAGTGACTCACTGTTAGCATTAGCACTGTCATGAAATACACTTATAACATGGCAACATCTGCAAACTAGTCTGAATAATTTGATCATAACCAAGTCATTCTCTTACCTGCTCTTTTTTTTATTTTTATTTTTTATTTATGATAGGCACACAGTGAGAGAGAGAGGCAGAATCATAGGCAGAGGGAGAAGCAGGCTCCATGCACCGGGAGCCCGATATGGGATTCGATCCCAGGTCCCCAGGATCGCGCCCTGGGCCAAAGGCAGGCGCCAAACCCTTGTGCCACCCAGGGATCCCCCTCTTACCTGCTCTTATCCTGATTCCTAGAAATGATGTTTTGACTCCAAGTGTCAATATTTCCTTCCCTATTTTGTTTTTGACTTAACATCAATAGATATCTTCAAAGAAAAATACCTGTAGGTTGATCATTAAGTTTTAATTCTTTCAAGAAAATCATAGTACATTTTCTCTTTTTTCTAATTTATTAACTGGAGGATCTGGTAAAATATCAATTCTCTGAGAAATGCCAGACATGAATTCTTGCATGAAAACACTAATCAAGTATAGTTTGTGGAAGAAGAGATCGCTAGAGATGAATACATCAAGGAAGTGACAAGCTCAATTATTGTATGTATCTACCAGTGTGATACTGATGTCACTCAAGAAGATAGCAGTATTAAAGGTAGAAGGGAAATTGAGACAGAGATCAGTGGTTCAATAAATGAAATAATGACTGCAGCATCTATAGCTGAGAGCAAAGAGCAAGATACAGCACCCAAATTATATTAGCCTTAGGTCTTATTATTTTACTTTTAATTAATAATAACAGTGAGGTAGTAATGGTCTGGAATGATAGCATTTTTAAAAAAAGATTTTATTTATTTATTTGAGAGACAGAGAAAGACAGAGAGAGCACACAAGCCAGGGAAGAGGCTGATGAAGAGGGAGACGCAGACTTCCTGATGGGCATGGAGCCCGATGTGGCACTCCATCCCAGGATCCCGGGATTATGACCTGAGCTAAAGGCAGATGCTTAGCTGACTGAGCCACCCAGGAACCCTTGGAATGATAGTATTGGTTTGCATGCTAATATGATGTTTTAGGAACTGTGTTACTAACTGCACATAGATTACTTCATTTAGATTTTCAAAGTCAACAAATTATGAAGTATGAGTATTTGGATTTATGCCCCAGTCAACTGAAGGAGAACCCATGTGCATAGTCATTATAGACACTGCTTGAATAAGCTTCAGAGGGAAGGCCTGAAATATATTTGAGAGGCCTGGAAAAAAAAAAAAAAAAAGGCATTTTTTTAAAACAGAGCCAGTCTTCAGTTAATGAATAGAAATAGAGGTGGAAATCCCTGACATAATGAGCTTGGCAGCTGGTAGTGAGAAATAGCTGTGCAGGGCAGAGTTGGGGGAAAACAAAGGGTGATAAACTGTGCTCAAGAACATGCAAAACCACTTGGGAATAATAGAAAGATTAAGAATGGAATTCAAAGGAGTCTAGATTTTGAGTGTTGTCTATTGAAAACAAGGATAAATGGTCTGTTGGATTTAGTTTAATATTGGCAGTTTCTTTAAGGGGACTGGGCATTGGATCTAATGGCCTGGGGTGTCCTACTCAGGTTGAATCCTGAGAAGATACAAATTCAAGGCTGAATCCTTCATTTACTTGGCCTGCCATAGGGACAGTCCCAGTGGTTCCATTGTCTGCACCCAGGGAGCTCAGTCACCTGTTTATTTCTTGGAATATAACAACACTAGAGTAGCAAATATAAATATCTTATTTACCTGAATATAAAACACATGACTTGAATATAAGAGAACATTTATAAACTGAAAACAAAAATCAAATTTATTATTTTATATTTTATATTATTTTTTTGTTAAAGCTTTCTCTCAGTCGTCAAAGAAATATCTACTAAATTATAAGACAGCTAGGTGGCTCAGTTGGTTAAGCATTGGGCTGTTGGTTTCAGCTCAGGTCATGATCTCAAGGTCGTGGGATGGATCCCTTCTTGTTGGGCTCCTCACTCAGTGTGGAGCCTGCTTAAGATTCTCTCCCTCTCCCTCCCCTTCTACCACTCTTCCCACTCTCTCAAATAAATAAATAAATGAATAAATGAATAAATAAATAAATAAATAAATAAATAAATAAATAAATAAATAATAAATAAATAGATTTTTTTTTTTAAAGGAAGAAATATCTACTGAATTCTGATGATGGTGTCCAGACTGCGATTAAAGATGAAGACAGAGTTTAGGACCTTAGGGGCCTTTTAGTTTAGTATGGGGACAGGAGACAGATATTAATCAAATACAAATGAACATATAGTTAAAAACTGAGATACCTACATATTCAGTGGAGAGGAATATGCATCTACAAGAGCATATAACAGCAGCAAGATGAAAAGGAATACCCTTGGGGGAGTAACAGAAGCATCCCCGAGAAAATTGTTCCTAGTAAGATCTGAAGAATTGAGAATTCTTAATTATACACAAGTGGCTGGAGGAGGTCTTGGAACAGTGTACCTAGTGAAGGGCACAGATTCCCCAAAAAACCTGGAATGGGAGGAAACTTGACATTTTAGACATTTGAACTGGGCTGGGGCTAGAAGTGCTTCTTTCTAGAGTGTTTTCTAGTTGATACTGGGGAGATAGAGATAGCCTGCAGAGCCTGATATGCCATGTTCAGCATTGTGGTCTCTTTCCCCAAGAGCAATTGGAAGCCAGTACAGGATTTTAGGAAGACCCGACATGGTTATGCTTGCATTTTGAAAAGATAACTTTGCACTACAGATTGATGGAGAGCAAAGCTGGATGCCAGGAGACTAATTAGAAGGCTGTTATAGCCCAGGCCAAAGATGATAGTAACTTGGACCTCTGCGTTGGCAGAAGTGATGGAGATAATTGGACAATTTGAGATATGTCAATAAGAACTGACATTCTGAATTCTATTAAAACTTTTCCAGATAGTTTCAATAGCACATTGGTATTTTGAAATATTAATACTTTGAGCTTTTCATGTAAGTTCATTTTTTCTCCCTTATTTAAATAACATCTCTGTCAAACACAATACTAAGATTTAATTGTAGTTGTCTTTTCATTGAATCAAATTAAAGTTATATTACTTAAGACAAATATCAATTTTATTTGCTTCACAAATATTTCTTGATTATTGCTTCTCTCATCTTGTGTTTATGCACATTCAAATTTTCCCACTATTCATCCAAATGACATGTATTTGCGTATGATTGGCACAGTAGCTATTTCACATTAGAAACTACATATTTCATTTAAATGAAATATATTCAGTTTAGTTGATAAAATACTCTTATACCCCTGAAACTGTTCTTCTGAAAGTAATGTTTTGCTGAAAAATTTTGTCATTCCTTTTCTTGTCATCACTTTCTTTTTCGTTTTACTGCAACATTTACCACTTCATAGCCCATGCAGTTTTGCTCTTGTAGGATGGAGACAGAGTGTGCATTGCTCTGTCTGCACTGGAATGGCTACTGCCCCATTTAGTGAGCTGCAGACAGTTGGCTCATTTAGAAAGCATTTTACCATCAAGGCAGATGTGGGTAACAAAGGAACTAAGAGGCCTTGGGACAATCTTTTTTTAAAATTCCTGAGACATTTCCAGGAAATCTCATATAAAAGGATCCAGATAATTTCAAGTCAATTTTAAATAAAACATTTTTATAAAAGTGATTTTAAATGAAAGATAACTATTAAAAATACCTTCAGGAATGCCAGATAAACTGGTATTCATGAAAGAGCAAAGGATGCATGATCTTGATATTTGTGCACATGTCCTGGTTCTACCACTCTTGGTATATGAAGTTCAGCCAATACTTAACTTTTGCCTCCATTTCCTCACTGGTAGGATGAATGCAATACCATAGTTTGTCCTCACAGGGTTCTTGAAAAGAGTAAAAGAAACCGTGGACTTGTAAAGTAGTCTTTAAAACTGGTATTCCTCACTTATCATGCATTTGGAGGCTTTACATTTTTCATAGTATTTTATGCAAAATTATGAACTTTTGTGCATTTTCTTGTACAGAGCATTCATTAAATTGTCAAATTAATCCCTAATCACCCACCATCAAATATTAACTACTCACAGCAGTGTTAGATATTGTCATCACTCATCATTATGTCACTATTGAGAAAAACTGGTGCAGCAAAAGGATCAGAAACTTAGGAGGCATACGTGCCTGGAGATGAACTCAGACAGGTCACATGTGTGTTCAGTAGGAATGGGTTCGCCTCTCTGTGGCCCAAATTTTTCATTCTTTTTTTTTTTTTTAAGATTTTATTTATTTATTCATGAGAGACACACAGAGAGAGAGAGAGAGAGAGACAGGCAGAGGGAGAAGCAGGCTCCACCCAGGGAGCTCCCTAAGGGAACCTGATATGGAACTCAGTCCCAGGACCCTGGGATCACGTATTGAGCCAGAGGCAAACAGACAATCATTGAGCCACCCAGGCATCCCTTGACATAGCATTCTTGATAATGTTCTTTCCTAGAAAGTTCTACATCCTTTACTGTTACTTAACCCAGTGTAACGTTTCAAATTAACAACAGCATGGCAGGAGTATAAATAACAGCAATATATTCACAACTGATACACAGTGCTTAGCCATGGAACACAAAGTGCTTCATAGGTATACATACTCACACTCTCTAAATTGGTAAGTGGATGTAAATAATTGTTACCCATTTGTAAATGAAGGTGCCCAGAGGCACAGGATTAGTTAGTTGACTTGCCTGTGGCAGAAATTGTTCTCTATTCACCAGCAACCTTTTCATCCTTTTCTGTTTCCTTCACCACACAGCAGATTTCATTTCCCGAACTCTTCTCCCTTAAGTATGGCTCTCTGACCCAATTTTGGCCAGTGGAATGTCTGCAGAAGCGATGCGTACTTCCCACAGGTCATGGTTTTAACAAGCATGTTCGCTTTGACTCCCTTTTTCCCCTCCGGTTGTCTGGGTGCAGGCAACTGTGAGGCTGTGGAGAATGGCAGAGACCCAAGATGGAAGGAGTTGGTATCTTGAATCACCACAAAGAGAAATGCTGCTGGCTGTCCAAGGCGTCCTTCTCAGACAGTTATGTGAAGAGTAGAGTCCATCGGGTTTGAGAAATTATGTACTTTGGGGTGTTTTTGTTACCTTTGCCGAGCCCATCCCAAATAATTATGCTGCTCTAGATTATTTAGAAAGTCAGCAATAAAACTTCAGTCTTCTGGAATAGAATTAAAATTAAGCATATGATTTACCAGAACACTGCTTAATGCCTTTTTTTTTTTTTTTTTTAAGATTTCATTTATTTTAGAGAGAGAGCACGAGCAGGGGGAAGGGCAGAATGAGAGGGAAAAACAGACTCCACACTGAGCAGGGAGCCAGATGCGGGGCTTGATCCTAGGACCCTGGGATCCTGAAGGCAGACACTTAACCAAGTGAGCCACCCAGGTGCCCCTGCTTAGTACTTTGCAATAACTCAAGATTTTTCTTTTTTTCTTTTGGGAATTACAGAGTAGGAACTCAATATTGGCTCCTTTGTTTCTCCCCTTGTATTTAATTTGATAAACATTCTGAGAGGTTTGTAATAGTAACAATTTAGAGTAAGTGAAATTTTTCTATATTAGTTTTTTTTTTTTAATATAAGGGACGTATCTTGTATGATTCAGCAACTAACCAGAGAACTATGAAATATGGGACATCTGCTAGAATTATGTTTAAACCTAAGTTGTTATTTATTAAAGTTTATAAAGTTTTTCCTAATGTCTGAAGAATGTAGGTCATCTTCATATGCAGAATCCATTTCTGGGACAGAAGCTCTTTTGTATTTTTTCTCTTTGTGAACTTGTCATTATAAGTTAATTTATATATTCATTGTTTATAAATTTATGATTTGCATGAGTTTATACATTCATTTAGACTCTTTGATTGCAATGCAATGTTGTCTAGTAAATAATTTTATATCTTGAATAGTTAAATAACACCTTTAAGATAAATTTTTATAGTGACCAAAATAGTACCATGGACTTGTGGGACTTCATGTCTAACAGGAGGATACGGCCATAGGAAAATTTAGCAGATATATTTATTTATCTTGTACTTGTTAACATTAGTAGGGCCTTGTATTTGCAGAGTTGGAACAAAGCTTAAACCCTGTGCTCCAAATTTTCTAATACGTATGGAGGGTCATAATGGATGTATTGTGAAGTACTCAGAGTTACAGCTTACCAGAAGCTGAGCCTTGTCTATCACATGGCTAGCACTGATGTACTGCTTAGTATATGCTAGGCTTTGGACTTAGTCCATCATTTCATCTTTTTTCATTTTTGCCGACACACCATGAGGTAATTTTATCCCCCCGTTATAGCTAAAGAACACAAATTTCTGGAAGATAGTGATATAAGACCACAAAACTCCCAAAGGGTAGAATCTGGATTCAGAGTCAGGGTCTGTTTAAGTTTAGACTTGTGCTATTGACTACTATGTAGTACACTAAACCTTGGTCCACTCCAGTTTCTGTCTACTGGGTTTGTATTATAAACAGACTACATTTTGTTATGTATTTTATTCTACTTTGTAGGCATGGATAGTAGCTGCAAGCTAAATAAGTGACCATCGACGACAGTGGCCACGGGTAATTGAAGGGCTCTTTAGTGTTCCATTTTGCTATTCCCTGGTTTTGAGAACATACGGCAAAGGTAATGGTTATGTTTTCTTTCAAGTAGATTGAAGGGCCAAATGGGAAATAGCTTGAGTTCAGGGGTGTTTCCATAATTTTTTTAACCTGATATACAAAATCCTTCCCTTTATTCAGAAGGATTCTCTCATATGAATAAAATAATTTCATTTTCCTTTTTTGGTTTAATATATAATACTCTGTTTAGCTATGTGTGAATCTTGTTGCATTTGTTTTTATTAATTAATCTTGTTATGTTTATTCTTTCATCTTGTTATGTTTTTATTCTTTATTCTCTCATCAAATGAGACCGTCACGTATACATTTAAATTTATCCCCTCAAAAATATTCATTTTTACTGAATAAATTAAATTGTGAAATCTATTTGTATTGAATATATTAAATTATGATTTGTAAGCTTTTTTATAAAGGAAGTCATCTTTTATTCTAATAGTTAATATGAATGACTGCATGTTCCCTAAATTAAAAGCATACTGATGAAAAAAAAAAAAAATAAAAGCATACTGATGAATAAATCCAACCAGCTCGCAGCAAAGTGCATTCTCATTCCTTCTCTCTACATTTCCTCTTGTCATTTAAGTGTATAAGGACATTGCTTCAGCAACTGTTTGCACTCTCCTTCCCTCCCTCCCTTCAGGCCCCTACACTGATACAATTATCAGTGTATAAGCACCCTGTTATATGTATAAGCACCCTGTTATATATATTGAAAACAAACACTATATTTGTTTCGCATCCACTTTCACTGATTTTTTAATGCAAAAATCCACGTAGGTATTATGGATGTTTGCTATTTCCAACTTCCCTCAGAATTCTCTCTTGAAACCTATCCCAATCAGGCTTATGCCACAACCACTCCACTGAAACACCCCTTATCCAGGTCTTCAATGATCTTTTCATGGCTATACCCATTGAGTAAGAAATTGACCATCAGTAGTATTAGAAATGGATGATCTTCCTCTATTGAAACATATCCCACCCCCACCCCCACCCCCCACCCCCGTTGTTTCAGTTCTACCCCTTTCTACTTCCCTTCTGCTTATTGCTTCCCATCTATCTGAGATGTACATGTTGGAGAGTCCCAAGGCACAGGACTTGAATTACTTTTTTTTTTTTTTTCTGCAGTCAGGCCCCTGGTACTATCATTTAATCTAAGAACTATATGCCAACCACATGTCTGTGTCTTCAGAATCTCAACCTATATGATTACCTGTGTGAACACAAATTTGGTTACCAACTGGCTATTTAACATCTCCATACAGGTGTCTCAGAGTCATCACAAACTTAACATATTCCAAATGGAATTTGATCTTTTAGTTGATCAGGCCACACATGGAGTTATCCTTGATTCTTCTTTTTCTGTCATATCCCATGTCCAAGCCTAGGAGCAAATTCTGTCGGTTTGATCATCAATGTACACAATCCAACATTTTCTTCATTGCTTTTGTGGTTACCACCCTTCTCCAAACTGTCTTCCTCTTTCACCTGGATTAGTTACCTAGTTTTCCTACCTGATTTCCTTGCTTCCTCCTTTGCCTTATATTTCCAACCCATCTATAAAAGTGATAATTTTTTTTATTTTTTAAAGATTTTTTATTTATTCATGAGAGACACAGGCAGTGAGAAGAGCAGGCTCCATGTAGGGAGCCTGACGCAGGACTCGATCCCGGATCTCCAAGACCACTCCCTAGGCCAAAGGCAGGTGTTAAAGCGCTGAGCCACCCAGGGATCCCCAAAAGTGATTCTTTAAAATATAAATTACATCACATTGCTTTTTTGTTTAGAACTTTTCAGATGTTCCTCATTTCACCCCCAAGAAAGCCTTTCCAATGGTACTAAGAGTTCTGGCCACCCTGCCTCTTTGACATTTTGTCCTGCTAGTGTCTTTCTTACCCAGTCTCCTCCCAACCATAGTGTGACTTTGTTGATTCTTGAACACGTTCAGCAAGCTCCTACTATTGTGCTTTTTGTACCTGATGTTCTTTCTGCCTTGGGTACTTTCTTCATGTCTTTTTGCTCAAATATCTTTTTCTTAGTAAGGCAGTACTCAACCATATAAAATATGACAAAACATGCTTCCTGACAGGCACTTCTTATCTCTCTGACTTAGTTTGTGCCTTATTTCCACTTGACTATATATGCCAAACACAGAGAGTTTTTTGTTAGTTTGTTTTCACTGTGCAATCACTAAGACTGGATACATTGTATATTCAAAAAAATATTTGCTTCACGAATGAATGAAGAATGAAGCCAGTTGCTCCAAAGCATAATGATCTTGTGACCTTTTATGTCAAAGAGTGGGTCTTCAGTGAAATTTTGGGCTGTCTTAGATTTATGCCCTTTTGGCTGGTCCTCATGTTACTCCTTATTAAATTGATTCTGATGTAGTATCCTATTTTTGGCTACATCTTTTCACTGTGATCCTATTTCCATTTTTTGGAGTCATTCTTTATGTAGTTTCTCTGATCTTAGAATCTACACTATTCCACAAACACTGTGACTTGGATCATATCCATTATGGTTGCTTACTAAGAAGATGCCACCACTTTTCCATTGTTTAACAGCCAGTGACTTTATACCTAGCTATAAGACTAGGCCTAAATTGGTCCAAAATAGCCATGGTAAGTTTATTTATACTGCCACAGTGCTTGCTTCAGTTAATGCAGGACTAAGTCAATCAGCTCATGGCATTTACATGGCAGTGATGATCATTTTAGAATGAAGTTCAGAATACTGACTGGAAACTCTGGCACACATACAGTCTCCTTCTGGGTAATATGGTTGGTGTTTATGAAGTCTAGAACTACTACTGCCTTTTAGTACAAGACCAGGAAATACAACCAAATGAAGAAATTAGCACATGGAAAAAAAAAAAAAAACAAAAAACCTGGAGAAATGAGCCAGTGCCCTGATTAAACTGAACTTGAACTTGTAGTTCCATGAAGAAATGATTTTCCCTGAATGCTTAGGCCAATATCAAGTTGTTGTTATTATTGTTGTTTTTATGTTGCTACCAAAAAAAGCCCTATTAAAATTTTTATTGTCTTGTTTCACCCTGTTTTAATGCCAAGACCAAAGTGACATCTATATTTACCTTTACAAGTAAAAGGGGTTATTTTTGTTGTTTTGTTTTCAGTGAAGGAAAGAAATTAGAATTTTAGTTCAAACCAATTTCATTTGCTTTTTCCAATAATTATAGACATTTTTTAGTAACATCCATAATTAATTATTTTCCCTCTTTGGAAGAAACAGTGATATAAAATTCTTAGCATATTGGAGATACTGAGATATTCATACATAACTCGGATTCATTTGAAGCCTGGTACAATCTCTTTTTAGGTAGAGCCAGGTACTATAGTAGGTGAAAGAAGCCAGAATATTGGATACTCCTGAATTGAAATGTCTAAATTCATTCTCTGCTTTGTCTGGTTTTAGTTGTGAAAAAATAGACATAACATAAAATGTACCATCTTTACCATTATTATTATTTTTTTTAGATTTTTATTTATTTATACATGTGAGACAGAGAGAGAGAGAGAGAGAGAGAGAGAGAGACAGGCAGAGGGAGAGGGAGAAGCCTGATGTGGGACTCGATCCCTGATCCCAGGATCATGCCCTGGGCCAAAGGCAGACGCTCAACTGCTGAGCCACCCAGGTGTCCCCCCATCTTAACCATTCTTAAATGTACAGTTCAGTGGCATTACATGTATTTATATTGTAAAACTATCACCAGTTCTGAATGACTCCAGAACTCTTTTCGTCTTGTAAAACTGATACTTTGTATAAATAATAACTTGCCATTCCCCAACTCATTTCCACCACCAGATGCCAGCTAGATAAATTATTTTTTAATCACATTGACTGGTGGCATAGAAAAGTGATAGATATCATATATATGTAATATTACATATATGTATGTATATATGTATGCATATATATGCATAAATAAAAATATAAATTTGCTACACTGGACCAATTAAGTAACTACAACCAATTCATTCAAGACGCATTATTGTATAATTATTTCTTCCTGTTTATGAAAAATATAAACAGAGATACATAGGTCAAGAGAGAGCAATGGAGAGAACAGTTAGATTAGAAGGGTATTTAACATTGAATTATTAACATTGATTTTGGTGGTGTATTCAAGGTGATTTTTGCTTCTTTTTTGTAAACTTCTCTTTTGAGATTTTAGTTTCAAATTAAGCAGGTGTGATTTTTACAACTGGAATAAACTTATTTCTAAAAGCAAAATAATCTTGTCATGCATCCTCCATTGTTCTAGATATTGGGAGAATATTAAGTAATGAAAAAGATATTTGAAATGACTGCCTTTCTACAACAGAATGACGTGTTAAAAATTATCGGAAACTGAAACCTACATCCAAATAAAATTGAAAACAACTTGTGTTCGGTTGTAAGATTAATGATTTTAAATTTAGTCAGAGTTTAGGGAAGAGAAAAATCAGCATGGAGCAGAGTATTGGAATAAAGGTTCATGCAGAAAGTGAAGTTTTTATCTTGGGACCCTGGATCTTGTGACCCAATGTGAACATATACAAACAGGTTAAAAGGCTAAGAATTAGAATGATCTCAGAGATATGGTATTAAGATTCGTGAAAGATTTAATTTGGGATTAAGTTTTAAGTAAATAACTTTAAAATGATATAATGAATGGAAATACTTTTGATTCTATAAATTACTGAGTGAATATGTAATAGGAACTTGAATAATTGCACATCTGAAGAGGTTATCAAAATTAGTAAGTATCATTTCATTCCTTTGCTTTTTATATGTTGATATTTGGGGGAAAATGCCAGACATTTAATTATTGTCATCATATTAAACACCATTTATTTTTCCAGATGTCAATCCTGTAACATGTATATGATCTCAATATTGGGATATTAAATTTCCTTGAGACACCCATCACTTATGTTTGCTCTCTGAGCAATTTGTTTTTCTTCTTGTCTTTCCTGTATTGTAAAGGAGATAAAACGAAAAAGATTTATGTCTGACTAAATTTTAGCATCTGCTCTATCCTCCCATTATGTTGCTATTCTATATATAGTGCTGTTGCTGAAATATTGCCCTTGTCAGCAAGAAGAATTGCTTAGCAATATGATCTAATATATTTCACTTGTTCTTAAGGCAGAGATCTTTGTAGTAACCACATTACATGGTCGTGTTTCTTGTAATCTCATGAATATCTTACAGAACTACCAATAATTAGAATATTTAACACCGTCCTCGTAATTGAGAACCTACTTTTCTTTCCTACAGGTTCTAAGGGATATTATCTCTTGGTCTCATCCAACTGACCATAAATGAGTGCTTAGGAAGGAAAGTTTTCTTTAAACTATCTTTTCTCCTTACATACATAAACTTTCATCTAACCTCCTAACTTGTAACTTGAGATAAGTGTTTTCACATTTGGCCATACATAATGTTAATCAATCTTTTCACCCCTTGGAAGTGAGTGGTTTCAAACAAAGGATTTCATAAAATGTTTTACCAGGACTGTTTATTAATGGAGTGTGTGTGTGCATATGTGTGTGTGCTGGGCACTTGGAGTCTAGTCTAAGAGGCAGATTTATAATCAAAAAAATAAAAATCAGTGTTTTAGATATTAAAATGATGCTATAAAGGGGCATCAAGGCACACAACAAAATCAGCCAACAGAAAAGATGTTTGTTATTTATTTTTAGATTCCAGGCTATTTTACGCTAGCCCTGGGAGGCTGTGTGTGAGCAGAAGGTGGGTGTCGGAATAACTAGTGAATTTTTCATTCTACAAACAATTGGCTTCTTCACAAATTCTAATCCTTTCCAACCTCACTTACTCCACGATATGCAATTTGCCAAAATCACCCTACGTGTTTTTCAATAGGATGGCCCCGAGCTGAACACCATTACCTTATACTTGAAATAAAGAAAGAAGGCGTCTCGGTCTTGAAAGATAGAAATTATTTGCTGTTTATGCTCTAAGGCATAAAGCTAATAGTATCCATTCATTTGTCCTTTCATTTAATATACTATGCGCTTGAAAGTCTATCCTGGCCTCATATTGTGCTTTTTTAGATTATACTTACCTAGAAGGAAAAAGCTAATTATTTGCCCACCTCTTGACTCAGGTAACTTGTTGGATTCACTTGACATTTCCCCAACATTTGCATACTCGCTATTCAAATTTTGTTTATTTACCCAGTATACTAGCAGGTTTAAGCAAAGATAAAGGAACACTTGAAGCCAAGGTTAAACTGATGGTTGTGAAGTTCTCACTTGAGCCTTCTAAGGCTGTAGGTGGATCAGTGTTACAAAGACAAAGGGGCTCACTCACAAAAACAAAGGTAGAGCTGTCGCATAGGAATCTGCAGACTGATAGGCTCCAGCCCCTGGGCACAGCACACACTGGCAATGCAGAACCGTAAAAGACTTTCATCCCACAGCTATGCTAGTTCTCTAGAGGAGCCTGACAGCTCTCAGGGCCTGCTTCTCCCTCTGCCTGTGTCTCTGCCTCTCTCTCTCTCTCTCTGTATCTCTCATGAATAAATAAATAAAATCTTAAAAAAAATTATTTTGAGGAGCACATAAACTTGTTATTTTTTTCCAGCTTTAGTGAGGTACAATTGACAAATAAAAATTGTATATATTTAGATTGCACATGTGATTTTTTTAAAGGTATACAATATGATGATTCAATATGTGTATACATGGTGAAATTAATACATCCATTGCCACATAGTTACCTCTGTGTGTATGATGAGAACACCTAGGATCTACTCCTTTAGCAAATTTTAAGAACATAGTATAGTATTATTAAGTACAATTACCATGTTAGACATTAGATCTCTAGAACTTACTCCTCTTATAATTGAAAGTTTGTACCCTTTGATTAATATCTTCCCATTTCCCTCAGCCCCTGGTAACTACCATTCTGTTTTTTTTTTTTTTAAGATTTTATTTATTTATTCATGAGAGACACACACACAGAGGCAGAGACATAGCAAGAGTGAGAAGCAGGATACAGGAATCAATCTCAGGATCCCAGGGTCATGCCCTGAGCCAAAAGCAGACACTCAACCACTGAGCCACCCAGGTGCCCCCCATTCTGTTGTCTAGTTCTAGTAGTTCAGCTTTTTTAGATTCACCATATAAGTGAGATCATAAAGTATTTATAAAACATTATTTTTACTCATTAATTGAAACATTATATAGAATATCATATGCTAATATTTTATAATTTGTGAGTTAAAAACAATTTTATACCTTTTCTAGACAAGTCACTTAATACACAGATGGAATTGACTTTAAAAATGCTTTCTTGCTTCTAATTCTAGGAATAGTTATATAGGGGCCCCTGCATGGCTCAGTCAGAAAAACATCTGCCTTCAGCTCAGGTCATGATCCTGGGGTCCTGGGATTAAGGCCTGCATTGGGTTCCCTGCTCAGCAGGGAGTCTGCTTCTCCCTCTCCATCTGCCTCTCCTCCTGCTCATGCCTTCTCTATCGTAATGCTCTCTCTCAAATAAATAAATACAATCTTTAAAAAAGCATTTGAGGAATAGTTATATCAATTGTAGGATTTACCTCAAAAGCTATCCCAGAAAGACATACCCTATCACTTTTCCAGCTTCACCAGAATCAAACTAGACATGAACTCAGACAAATGATCCTCCCCTAACTGCAAAAGATTGGATGAAGCATCTTATATTTTAGCCAAATATTTACCCTTTGGGGTATTGAGGAAATATATTTATAGCCCCATCTATTATTACTTTGATTTGAGGCTCAAGTAAGAATATGTAAGAAAAACAATGTTGCTCATGTTACAGAAATAAAATAATTTTATGGCATACATTTATTAAATTTATGGTTATAAAACTACAATCTACCAAATTGCAATCTAGACCGAGTTAACTTATAATACCGCTCATAGTATTCGATCATTTATTTGAGGAGAAAAACTGAGTGTGAAGGAGTTTGATAGAATAGTTAAGTGTACAGATTATGTAGTATTATTCTGTATAGCTGATAAAATGAATCATATATTAAGTACATATATACACACAGATGTATAATAATCTAATTGCTATTTTCGCACACACAGAATTCTAAGGTTACCATATTCATAACAATCGCTTTCTTTTCTATACAAAAACAGTTTTTACCATCAGTATTTCAAAACCCCATTGAATGAAGAACGAAGGGCTATCTTATAGAACAGTTAATTACACACCAGCATTTTATAGATTTTGAAAGGTATACAGGGATTTTTAAGGAATTTGGCCAAATGAGCAAATAGATTATAATTTAATAGCCACTAATCATGTTTGTTGGAACTTGAACATATAATAGAAGTTGGAACATACGAAAAAAATCAGGAAGCTAATTATTATGTATCCGCTTATGGTTTCCCTTTTTTTTTTTTTTTTTTTTGGCATTCTTGTTTGTTGGCAATTGTGTATAGTGTTTTGTACATTTGTCACAGCCTCTGCCTTCTCTAAGGCTTTTCTGGGGCTGTGTAATCATGTTTTCCTTTCTCTTACTTGTCCTTGAATATACAATGATGCCCTTTGCTGGCAGTGGCTATAACCTTTGATTTGAATGTCTTCAGGTTGAGCAAAGCACATTCCAGTCCCTCCTCCTAGAGATCATGTGCAGTGTTCCTCTGGATATTTGCTGCTGACTGTGGCACCTGTCAGTCACTGCCCTGCACCTTTCTCTCAGTGATTCCTCCAGTAATTGGCATATTTCACATATATGAGGGATGTATTCCTATTAGTTTCTGTATGTTTAGAAACTAAAGATAAAGGCTTTGTAATGAGCAAGGATTAGCTAGTTATGAATTGTGAACACATGTGTTTACCTGATATCCAGTATTTGGTGAATGGCAATTTTTCTGATCAGTATTTTTTTACACTTAAAAAAATATGGTTCAGAGTATTTGTCATGTAGCATCTTTGTGAGGAACAGAGGAAATGGCCAGCACACAGTAGAGGCTCCAAGAGTAGCACACCTCTATCTCTATCCCCTTTTAGTCTCCTGTATCTGCTGCTTCCTCTTTTCTGTCTTATGCTTTTTGAATGCAGAGAATTGCATAGTAGTTGGCAAAATAATATCAGCGAGTAGCAGTATGAAGAGTGGTTTGACGGCATGGCAAGTCAATGCTGTGGCATGTAGTGATTCTTTTGTAGGTGTGATGTAATAAAGGCCTCGCTTAAAGCAAGGGTGATGGAAATTGCAAATTGAAAGGAAAACTATAAGAGAGAATAGAACTAACAAGACTTGCACAAGAACTGAAGTTTTAAAAAGAAACAGATTTTGTATGTTCGTAGTATTGAAAGCAGACAAGTACAGCATCCTCTGTCCAGGGTACTATGTTGTCCTGTGTCCATCCTACTAGGGATGCAGTAATGAATAAGAAAGAGAAATCCTTGCCCTTTTGTACCTTGTAGTCTACATCAGGGGTTACCAAACATATGTAAAAGATCAGATACCAAATATATAGGCTTCCTTCCCTTTGGGCCTCCCCTGCCCCAGTTCCGGTGTACATGTGCTCTCTCTCTCCAAAATAAATAAATAAAATCTTTAAAAAATAAATACACCCAATATATGTATTTTCAAATAAGATTTTTATTTTTGAACATTAACATTTGGATTTTATATGATTTTCTTAAAAGTGCCACGACACACTTCTCTTTCACTTTTTTTCTCAACAATTTAAAAATGTAAGGAAACATGGTTAGCTCACAGCCATGCAAAAATAGGTGGTAAAATGGATTTGGCAGGCAGCCCTAGTGTGCTAACTTAGGTTCTACTTTCTGCATGAGAAGTCTGATTTAGCTTACTATGATTTTGAGTGATGTGGGACATCCCTTGTGCAGATATCTTGAAAATATTTGGAAGGGTAGAAAATGAAAGGAACAGGATTAGATGTCAGCCATGTGGAATTAGAAGTCCAGTACAAAAGGATTCAAATTGAGGAAGAGGAGACAAATGAAGAAAAGGAAGAAATGCAGTGGAGCCCCAGTACTTAAATTTGCATTAAAACCAAACCACTGATTTGCATTCAAATTAAATTCAAAATAAGTTCCAGGAAAGGAGAAAATCAGGCTAATATTTTACTGAGAAGAAAAAAAAGATTTTTGGAAATAAGACTTATAATTTGATATAAAGCAATTCACTCAGAGATCAATAATGTTTAAAACAATTTTAAATTCATATTATCCTTTGCCTTCACCCTCTTATGGTACCACATGAAAAGACATCAAAAACATCAAAAGAGAGGAAAAAACAGCATCACCATGGGCTGCTAAACACTCTGATCTATATTTTAGACCTTAGAATAAAATTGAGAAAATCTAGTGTATCATAAAATATTCTTGAAAAAGAATCAATTAACTCCTTACTATGTTTTTGAGAGTATAATTTACATCCCAATCTTTTTCGTTTCCTCATAGATTGCTGAGTGATTTTTAATGATTCTATTGCTTATTGAAAAAAGCCTTATTATATTCATCATCATATAATTTTTATTCAATTGTTCCCTCAAAGTAATATTATCCTTTCATCATGTTTATCCAGCTTTATAACCATCTTAGGCACCCCCCTCCTCCTCTTTCTTCAAATAAAAATGGTTCGTAAATCTAGAAACTCTATTCTTCAATGACTAACACATGCAGGGATTGTAGCTTTTGTTAGAAATTAAGTATACTGCATCTTTTTGTATCATCAGTGACCTCTTTTACCTTGAATTTAACTGAAGACAGAAAAAAAAAAGTGATATAAAAGTCTTACTTTCTACCAATCTTTACTTGTCTGAGAACTGCCAGTGTCAGAAGAAAAGGAAAATAATCTATTTTCATTGTGTCACTTCTAACTGCAGTTGCCCTGTCTGAAGAGTGGTTTTGGGAAATAACGCGGAGAATGAACAGGATGGTGAGTAGGAGAGAAATTTGAATAAAACTACTGTAAACTCTTAAACCCAACAGGATTTTTATAGAGCCCATTAGTAACTGAGAGTTACTTTTAAAACAGACTTATATTGTAATAAAGAGAAAAGCATCTCCCCTTTAAAAGTTAGAGAAGCCAATTGTACTTTCCATTCAAGTATTGCACTTAAATTTACATGATAGATTCTGCAGTCCTCACGATAACTGAAGCCCTGGATATGATTTGAGGCTTAAAAAGCTTTGAGCCTATCATAGATGCACCTTTCTGTAAAGGGCACACCATCTGTAAAAACCCTGATGCCATATTTCTAATCTTCCCTGACTCTGGCACTATTGGGACATTATATGTTCTGGAAAATTTAGTAGTTCTCTTGAAGACCTCAATATAAATCTACATGACACCAACACCTTTGGCTGAGAAACATGACCAAGTCATGATTTTGGTTTGTAGTCTGTGGACTTGAGCCAATGAAGTCTGATTTATGCCTAATTAGAAGGGGGTTCTAACTTCAGTTGTCAAAGAAAGCACAAATAAAAATGAATATATATCTGAACACTATTTGGGGAAAGTAAAATTCCAAAAGATATTTTAAAAATTAGAGAACAAATAAATCCTTTATGATACAGTACATGCTTCCTTCTTTAAATTAAAATTTATCATCATGTTTCACTGCACTTTGACATAAATTGTTAGATTACTGCCTGAAGGCTCTTATTTTGAAGCATAATAGGAAGGGTGGCTTAGGTAATAACGTAAAGATTTACCAAAGGAAAGCCATTGTTAGTAAATTTTTATTAATCAGCAATATGGCTGAAGGATTTTTGAAATAAAAGATCTATGTTTGTTTAAAAGGAAATAATTTGTTAAAGATTTTATTAAAGAAGGATTTATTATGTATTTCCTTAAAGAGATAACTAATCTTTGTTACTGAAATTTATGTTTCTATTACATTTTAAATTACCTGAGAAATTAGGATCAGCAATAGCAAGCTTCATTATACTGAGTGCACATCATCAGTTGCTAAAATGCTGAAACAAAAAAGAAGTACAGGAAGATTTCATTTGGTCTATTACAGCACTAATCATTTAGGAAACAGGCGGAATTATAATAAGACATCCACACTACCCTTGAGAAAGAAATTTTTTGGTACCTTACAGGAGATGCTATAATTTTGCAACTAGGCCAGAGAATTTTATACTAGCAATTTTTAATTTTTTTTATTTTTATTTTGTTTATTTATTTATGATAGTCACAGAGAGAGAGAGAGAGAGGCAGAGACACAAGGCAGAGGGAGAAGCAGGCTCCATGCACCGGGAGCCCGATGTGGGATTCGATCCCGGGTCTCCAGGATCGCGCCCTGGGCCAAAGGCAGGCGCCAAACCGCTGCGCCACCCAGGGATCCTCTATACTAGCAATTTTTTTAATGCTACATTTATTTATTTATTTTTTAATTTTTAATTTTTATTTTTTTAATGCTACATTTAAATCTATTTAATCTCTTAGGTCTAAAAATACTAACAAATATTACTTTTTTAGAAAGGATATTGGCTTTTGTTTAGATTAAACTGCTTGTTATGATGTGTCACATGTGTTTTAGGTTGTATATTATGTATGCAAAAGAGAAATTTGAGTCATAGGATTTTTAGAGGAATAAGAACCTTCTTTTATGCTTAATTTCATGCATCAACTTGATTGGGCCAGAGTGCCCAGATATTTAGTTAAACATTACTCTGGAGGTGCCTATGAGGATGTTTTGGGTTGAAAAAAAAAATACATGAATCCATAGACTGAGTAAAGATTGCCTTCCCCAATGTGGGTGGGCCTCCTCCAATCCATTCAAGATCTGAATAGAATAAAAGTGTGAAATAAGGGAGAATTTACTTACTTTGTTCAAAGAGTCTTTGAACATGTCTTTGAACAAAGACATGGGTCTGTCTTGTTCTTGGACTCAGACTCAAACTGGAACTCACATTGGTTTGCTTCTCAGGCCTTCAGACTTGGACTGGAAGTATACCATGGATTCTCCTGGGTTTGTTTATATATATAGAAATACACACACACACACACACACACAGATTCATATTCCTCTCTACTCCCTTCCACAGGATTTCACACTGATACTCAAGGCTGCTGACATTATTCTGATAGACCTAGTAAGCAAGAAGAAGCAACTAATCTAGACTTTTTGGTAAGACATATCTGTGTCAGAGGGTAAGAAGTAAATCTGGCAAAAAGTCAGAGTCCTATCTATCTCAGTGAAATTTCTAGGAGTCCGTATTTCTCCCTCTGCTATGTCTCTACCTCTCCCTGTGTCTCTCATGAATAAATAAATAAAATATTAAAAAAAAAAGAAATTTCTAAGAGTCCAGTTTTGTAGGGCAGGTTGAGATACCTTTTCTTTAAAAGAAAAAAAAATCTTATTTATTTTTAATTTGAATTTAGGTAGCTTAATATATAGTACAGTATTAGTTTCTTTTTTTTAAGATTTATTTATTTACTCATGAGAGAGGCAGAGGATATATATATATATACATATATATATTCTTTATTCTTTATCCATTCATTAATTGATTGCCATTTGGGTTTTAGGTTGTCTTGACAGTTTGACTATTATTGATAATGCTGCTATAAACTTCAGGGTGCATGTGTCCCTTTGATCTGTATTTTTGTATCCTTTGGGTAAATACCCAGATACTTCTTCTAAGGTGAGATGGATTGTTGCATCTGGTCACTCTTATGACCAAGAAAAATAGGCATAATCTCTAATGGCCTTTTTGAATTTTCGAGGTAACGTATTTCCTCATTTATGTGTGTTATGATAGCCTGTTTATCAAGTGGCCAGAAAAGCTGCTGATTTTAAGTGGGACCTAGAACAAGAGAAGGCTCTGCAATGGGTCCAGGCTGCTGTATAGACTTCCCTACTCTTTGGGCCATATGATCCAGAAGATCTAATGGTGCTTGTAGGTAGATGGGGATACTATCTGTAGCCTTGGCAGGCCCTTATAAATGAATCACAGTTTTATCCCTTTGGATTTTGGAGCAACGTCCTGGCATCCTTTGCAGATAACTACTCCTCTTTTGAAAAACAACTCTTGTTCTGCTACTGGATCTTAATAGAGACTGAATACTAAACATGGATCACCAAGTTACCTTGCAACCTGAGCTACCTGTCATGAGCTGGGTGTAATCTGACTCACTGAGCCATCAAGTTGGGCATGCATAGCATACTCTATCACCAAATGGAAGTGGTACATATATGTGGATATATGTATGTGTGTGTGTTTGTGTATTTATATATATGTAGCCTAGGCAGGCACTGACGGCTCTCCTAGCCTTCTATAACTTGATGAGGAGTCTCCTATAATCAATTGACAGAGGAAGGGAAAAGAAGACTTGGGCTTGGTTTACAGATGATTCTGCATGATATGTAGGCACCATCTGACAGTGAACAACTACAGGACTACTGCTCCTTTCTCGGTAATTCCTGGACAGTAGCGAAGGAAAACCCTCCTAGTTGGAAGAACTTTGAGCACTATACCTGATTATTCACTTTGCATGGAAGAAGTATCTAGATGTGTATTATATACTGATGCATGTGCTTTGGCCAATGGTTTGGCTGAATAGTCAAGGCTTTGGAAGGAACATGTCCCCAAGGGAAATTGGGGACAAGAAGTTTGGGGAAGAGGACTATGTAGCTAGCTCTCTCTAGAGAAAAAACGTGAAGATGTTTGTGTCCTACATGACTGCTCATCAAACAGTAACCTCAGCAAAGGAGGCTTTAATAATCAAGTGGAAAGATGATCCATTTCTAGGTGTCAGTCAGCCTCTTTTCCCAGCCACCCCTGTCATCACCCAGAAGACTCATGAACAAAGCAGTCATGAGGTCATGATGGCAAGGATAGAGACTATGCATGGGGCCAGCACTATGGGTTTCCACTCATGGCTTATCACTGCTGAGATTCGACTTAACAGCTACAGAGCCCAGCACTAGTCCCTGAGTGGCACCATTCCCAGGCATGATGAACTAGCTACCAGGTGGCAAGTTGATTACATTGGATTGCTTTCCTCATGGAAGGGGCAACATTTTCTTCTCACGGGAACACATACTTACTCTGGATATGGAGTTGTCTTTCTGCATGCAATACTTCCGCCAAAACTACAATTTGTAGATTTATTGAGCGCCTCACCTGCCACCATGGTATTCCACATAGCATTGTTTCTGATCAAGAAATTCACTTCACAGTAAAAGAAGTGTGGCAGTGGGCTCATGCTTATGAAATTTCACTGGTCTTCTCATGTTCCTTACTACCCTAGGGCAGCTAGTTTGATAGATGGGTGGTATGGCTTTTTTGAAGACTCTGGTAGTGTTAGCTGCTGACAGTATTTTGTAGGGCTGGGCCAGGGTTCCCCAGATGGTATATATGACCTGAATCAGCATCCAAATTGCGATGCTGTTCTACCACAACCGGGAGTCATAGGCCCAAGAATCAAAGGGCAGGCATGGGAGTGGCACTCATCGTTACCCCTAGTGACCCACTAGAAAAAGTGTTGCTTCCTGTTTCCAAAACTTTGTTTCCTACTTGCCTAGAGGTCTTCATTTCAAAGAGAGGAATGTTCCACCAGGAAGTACAACAATGATCCACTAAACTAGGAGTTGATTCTTACCCATTTCCTTTGGGCTCCCAGTCTCTGAACCGACAGGCAAAAAAGAGAGTTACTGTGCTGGCTGCAGTGATCAATACTATCAAGGGGAAATTGGACTGCTACTCCACAGTGAAAGTAAGAAAGAGTGTATATGGAATTTAGCAGATCCTATAGGGCATCCCTTATTACTATGCCCTGTGATAAATGTTAATGAAAAACTACATCCCAATCTAGGCAGGATTACTAATGCCCCAGTGCCTTCAGAAAGGAAGTTTTAGGTCACTCTACCATGTAAAGACTCACAGTCAACTGAGAGGTGTGCTGAAGGTAAAGGGGACACAGAAAATAAGCAGTGGATTAAGGTAGTTCAGTTATACTCAGACGACCAGTTGTAGAAAGGAGGAGTGTAATTGTCATGAATATTTCCTCCTTTTTTTGTTATGAATATTTTATGTGTGTGTATTAAGCAAATTTCTGGTTTTTTTCCTTCTCTTTTTCCCCTTATTATGTAACATAATATGTATCCTTTATATCCTCGTACATTAGTATTGTTAATTTGACATCATGAACTTAAGTTCTAGATATCAAGGAGAAAAGCAGACTTCACTTAAAGACTTTACCTCCTCTTCTGGGGAATGGGTTAATTGTGTTTTCAGTTATAAACTGGGTAATTGTATCATGTTAGGCAGAATTAGGACCTTGTTATTATCATCTTCATTTGGAAATTCAGTATGGTTTAAGGAGATGTGTAAAGTACCAAGTTGACAAGAGGTGGATTTGTGATGACTTATTTTATATGTCAACTTGACTCGGCCACGTGATGTGAGATATGTGGTTGAACATCACTCTGGATGTGTCTGTTAAGATGTTTTTGTTTTCTTTGAATTGATAGACTGAATAAAGCAGATTGCCATCCCCGATGTAGATGGGCCTCCTCTAATTCATTGAAGATCTGAATAGAAGAAAGGCAGGGTAAAGAAGAATTCACTTTTTGCAGATGTTTTCAAGCTGGGACTTTGGGTTCTCCTGCTTTCAGACTCTGACTCATACTTGAAATGACACCATCAGCTTTCCTGATTCTCAGGCCTTTGGACTCTGATTGAAATTATACCATGGGCTTTTCTTGTTTTTTGCTTGCCAACTGCAGATCTTGGGACTTTTTTGCCTCTATAAGCAATTTCTTATAATAAATCAGTCTGTCTCTCTCTCTCGGATATATATATTCTTTTTTTTCCTGGAGAACCCTAGGCTCATACCACCTATTTTGAGACTTCTTGAAGAACTTTCATTAGTTAATGAGGAATTTAATGCCCTTCACTGAGGACATCTCAGAAATATTTTGAGTATTTCTATAAGATACAGAACTAGTAAGCACATGATTTAGAGATAGGTTAGAGAACCATGAAGACAGAAGTGATCCTTTTTTTTTTTTTTTTTTTTTATTTTATTATTTTTTTTTTTTTCAGAAGTGATCCTTGATGGAGAATAACTGTCATATTGGTACACAGGGATGTGTTTATCTTGCCCATGTTCTTCTAAATAGGGAAATAATATTCAAAAGAGGACTTATATCAGATTTTAAAAACTAACATGTCTATTCTAAATTATCCAGCTTTTTAGAATTATAAAAGAAACTTTTTAAATGCTAAGTGCATTTTAGAATTTTATTGTTAAAGCTAATGAATCAGAATCTAAAATTTAACTAGTAACTCCTGCCATAGAAATGTCGAAAATAAGTATAAATAATTTTAATTAACTTTTATTTTCATTTATTTTGAAGAACACAGCTACAGCCACCTTTGCTTATTTGTCATAGGATGTAAAATACTGGAAATAATCCTTTAAATTGTTATTAGTTCCTCATTTCCTGAAGAATAAAATTTTAACTTCTCTAGTATCAGTTATAAGGCTAATCATAACCTTGTTATGTGCCCACTTCTCCAGTGTCATCCCTCCCCATGCTTTTATCCAATGACCCTGATACACGTGATTGCCCTGAATGAACCATGCTATTTTATGTCCTATCTGTTTCATCTGTTTGGATTTTCTTTACTCCCTTCTTAAATGAACATCCATCAGTTATCTGCTGCAGAATGTGGCCATGCAAAAATAGGAGTTCAATTCAGTTAGAAGTTTTGATTTATCAAGAAAAGTCTAGAATTTCTAATTTTTGTATGAAATCTTCTGAATTTTAAATGTCAACAGGTAATTCCTTCCTTCTTTCCTCCCTCCCCCTTCCCTCTTTTTCCTCACCCCCCATTCCCTCCCTTACCCTCCCCTCCTCTCCCCTCTCTTCCTCTCTCCTCTTCTCCCCTCATCTTCTCCTTCCCTTCCCTTTTTACATTGAGTGAGGTGAACATTCTTTTTGGCCAGTTTTAGGATTTCTAACTGGGCCAGTCAGTCTTATTCCATCTTCTTTGATAAGTGACATACACCTCAACTCTAAAAAGCATCATGTGACAATCAATTGTTTCTTTTACCCATTGGTCTTTTATTTCTTATCTCTTAGATAGTGACTAACATTCAATAAGTTTTTGTCAAATAATGTATGAGTTCATTTTGACTCCATTTTAATGGAAGAAAAATCTCAAGTACAGTGAAGCTGTAACTTGTGCACATTCATATGGCAAATTAGTGCAGAGATAGGTCTCGAATCTAGGTATTTTCCTAGTTCAAATTTTCCTGTTTTAACTCTGTTACTGTTTGTTATTATTGGTCAAAGTTTTTATATTTTCAAAATGTTAGCAATCCTTAAGTTTGTATTCAAATTAATCAAAAACTAATTAAAATATGTTTGCAAATCATATAGGCATATATATATATGCAATATATAATTATTTGATTTTCCTCTGTTATTTATGCATGATGATTGTCTTTCTAATTAATTAGGTAGGCATAAAATGTTGAAAGGATACATTCAGACCACCATAAATCCTTCAGAATCAAAAGTCTCTCTCTTCCCTAAGACATGTATTGATAGAACAAGCAAGGGTATCCTATTCACATTAACCAAAACTCCTGCCAAATTGCCCTTTAGTGCTTCTTGTCCAGGCTTCTCCTATAGTTTAGGGGAATTCATTGAGTCTGTAAGCCCTGGATGATTCAGGGAGACGACTACCTTAAAAAGGGTATATAAACCTGATTTTTCTGATCTTGATTGGTGCCCCACTCTGAAATCTATTTGCATAGATTTTATGGAATTTTTAGAAGCTTATATAAATTAGGGTTTCCTTATATTTCATTTGCCAGGCATCATTTGAGATTATGATTTTTTTTGAGAGAGTATGATTTTGATGAAACATTTTGTAAGGTATTCTCTGATTAAAGTCTAATGAGATTAAAATAACAAATATTTAGAATAAAATAAATTATGTAAATCATGAGTTAACCAATCTTTGTTCACATTGTAGGCTTTGTATTTAGTTTATGTTTAAACATTTTAATCAACTTTTAGTCATTTTTGGATACTTTTGGCTCATGACTGATGCAAATCCGTTTTTCTGACAAGAAGGTTACAGATACTTCCATTAATAGGTGTAACTATGTTTTCACTTCTGTTCGTTATTTGTAAATGTTTTGCCCATTTCTTTGCATGTAATCTCCCTTATGACTTAAAGAGATATATTCAAAACTACAGTAATATTATACTGTAGCTTTGGATAAAGAACTTTAACAAAAGCACAGTGTTTACACAGTGCTACTTAAGTCAAGCAATGCATACAAAAATTATCTCTATTTTCTGTTGTAATTTTCCCTTCCCAATTGAATAAATTACAACTTTGTATAGGCCCCATTTCAGCAAAATATCTGGACATATGCAAATTATATATAATTACTCAGGCAGGTTTAATTAAAACTGTTAGAAAAAAATGTTATGATAATTAAGATTACGTTTGGGAATGCACAATTATCTTTCAATTCCATAATAAAGTCTTAGTATTTTAATGAGTGAAGAGAAGGTGTCATTCTTAACAACAAACTTATTTATTGAGCATTTATTTTGAGCTAGGCACTATATGAATTCTCACATACCTTCACTCTTTCAATCTTAAACAACAACCTATAAATGTGTAATATTATTTAACTTTTTTACCGAGAAAGAAATTGAGTTTTAGAGTGGAAAGCTTGCCCAAGAAACTTACTAATGGATCCTGTAAGTGTTGCCATGTAATCAAAAAACTTTGAGAACTACAGAGAATCCAGTTAGAAGACGTTAAGACAGGAGCGCCTGGGTGGGGTGCAGGCAGTTGAGCTACCAGTTCTTGGTTTCACCTCAGGTCTTGATCTCAGGGTTGTGAGATCTAGCCCCACTTCAGGCTCTAGGTTCAGTGCCGAGTCTGCTTGAGATTCTCTCTCCTTCTACTCCCCATGCTCATGCTCTCTCTCAAATAAATTTTTAAAAAAATCTTAAAAAGGAATATATTTAGATATATACATTTTTAAAGATTTTATTTATTAGAGAGAGAGAAAACAGGAGAAGGGAGGAGAAGAGGGAGAGGGAGAAGCAGACTCCCTTCTGAGCAGGGAGCCTGATGTGAGGCTCACTCCCAGGACCCTGAGATCATGACCTGAGCTTAAGGCAGACACTTAACAGACTGAGCTACCCAGGCATCCTGATAGTTAGATATATTAAAAGGAAAAAAATATGCAAATATAGCTAATGCCACACAGAAATTCATTTATCATCTAACCTTTAGGATTTCATTACTTCTCATAAAAGCGTTTGGTAACTGGATATAGCTTAAAAGTTAGGCTTGTGAACTTTGAAAGCAAAATTAACCAAGGCTTTAAAGTGAAGGAGTTTCTGTTATCACATCTGTAAACAGGGTTTAGTGGGTCCAGTCGGTGTTGGAGTCAAGAATCTCTAATTCTGAATCTTAGGCAAATACTCTGGTCAATATGAAACCTAAGGTAGCTGAAAAGGTATTTTTATACTGAGTGTTTCCATTGATTTTTAAGTTCAAAACCAGAGAAGATAATCTATGGTGATAGATGTCAGATAATGGTTTCCTTTGTGGGATATTGACTAGAATGTGTATAAAGAACCTTCCACATTGCTGATGATAGTATTTCTTATTCTGCGTGCTGGTTATTTGTTCACATAGATTTTGTGAGAATTCATTAAACTGTGCATTCAGGCTTTTGTTAAATTGTCTTTATGTATGACATACATCAATAAAAGTGAAGGAAAATTGTTTTGATTAATAACAACAAACATATAACCTGGATATTCACTTAAAATTAGTCTAACAAGTTGTTCCTTTGCTATGTCAATATTTTAGAATGGAAAGATGAAACTTAAATATCAAAGTGAATAAGCAAATCAGTAGTAGTAATAATTTTGTTATAGAAAAAGTATTCATATTTAATGTATTTGCAAAACTTAAAATAATTTACTTAAAAATAGATTAATAATAACATCTACTTTAAAATGCTTAACTGAGGGGATCCCTGGGTGGCTCAGTGGTTTGGTGCCTGCCTTTGGCCCAGGGCCTGATCCTGGAGACCCGGGATTGAGTCCCACATCGGGCTCCCTGCATGGAGCCTGCTTCTCCCTCTGCCTCTCTCTCTGTCTCTCTATTTCTCATGAATAAATAAATAAAACCTTTAAAAAAAATGAAAATAAAATGCTTAACTGAGAAATTTGTTTATAATATGATTTTATTTTGTTTTATTTTTTAAAAGATTTGTTCCTCTCTCTGTCTCTCTATTTCTCATGAATAAATAAATAAAACCTTTAAAAAAATAAAAATAAAATGCTTACTTGAGAAATTTGTTTATAATTTGATTTTATTTTGTTTTATTTTTTAAAGATTTATTCATTTATTTAGAGAGAAGGAGGGAGAGCACAAGCAAGAAAGGTAGGAGAGAGAATCTGAAGCTTCTCTGTTGAGAAGACGCCCCATGTGGGGCTCTATCTCACGACCTTAAGATCACAATCTGAGCTGAAACCAAGAGTCAGATGCTTAAGCGATCCACCCAGGTGCTCCACAATGTGATTTTAAATAGTAATCTTAAAATTATATAACTGTATTTATACACATATAAAAGGCTTGGCTAATCACAGTTATAAATTGAGTTTATTAATTTTATAAAAATACTTAATTTTATAAAAAGCTTATTTATAAATAAATATGAAGTACTTATAAAGCAAGGGGAAGACGGTATATTAAGTACATTATTTAATCATTTATGTCAAAGAGTTAAAGACAACTAAAAACTAAACCAGTTGTGCAAAAAAGTGAGGTTTATTTGTTTTCTGCAACAAAGAAGGAAACTCCGAAGTAACTGTGGAATGCACTCCAAGATGGAATTGGAAGGCCTTTCTCTGAAAAAGAGAGCTGCATTGAATGACTCAGAGGAGGCCACAGGAAGTGGTGATTGACATTGGATTGGTTGGTCTTTCTGAGGTGGTGCTAGAGGCGACAAGCAGTCAGTTCTAGATTGATTGTTGCCACTAGCGAGGGCAGCTTAGTAAGAGGGTAACTGGTCTGTGTTCATCGTCCGGATGGGTGAATCAGAGCTGGGGATGTCATTGGTAAGGAAGCAGTAGGGCCTCAAAGAAGAGAGCTATTATGATAATGTTAGAACTGCTGCATGGCCTTGGGGGAAATATAGTTTGCCACTAACTCTGCCGCTTTCTCCAAGCCTGTTACCAGTCTCTTTAATGGCAGGACTGATTTTTCGTGTTAGCTGTCCCAAGCTGATTTTTTTTTCTTTTTTAGTTTCAGATTAGCTTTTCCTTTCTCATAATACTTAACTATCCTTCTTAACTGTCTTCCTTTCCTCTCTTTTCCCTCCCTTCTTCCCTTCTTTTCTTTTTTTTGGAAAGGAAGGTAGAAATTACATCCACAAGCTCTGCTCCCCCCACCCCCTTCATATTTACCCTCTACAAAAGCAAAGCAGATGACATACCACTCTGATTTTTCTCCTCTTTCCAAAATATTCATGTGGTTCTGGAAATGTCTGGATGACTTATGCTCTATACTGACTATCTTTTCACCCACTCACAAGACAAACACTTTTAAGAGAAGGTCAAAATACTTTGTTCCATATCCATCCACTTAAACACATCTAAATTCTAATAATAGTGATTCTGTAGTGAATTTCTATAGGACACCATGACTGACAATATTTGTCAAGTGCTCATTATGCAAACTATCATATTAGGCTCTAGGGAATTCAAATTTAAATAAGAAACAGACCTTCTTCTCAAGAAGGCAGAGTATTACTTGGATCCTTCAAGAAGCAGATGGATTCAGTAGAGGATTTGACCTGCTAAAGAAAAGAGAAAAGGGAGCCAGATAAGGAGGAAATGGTGGATCTGATATCTGTCAGGTTGAGAGGGAAGGATAAAGGACCAAGGAGGAAGAGTTAGACTTTGGCCAGCCCACAGTGGTTTCTTTAATGAGTCCTACATCTCAGAAGGGTGCACCTCAGTGTTTAGTCATCATTGGCTATGAGAAGCCTGAGTGGAGTTTGGCTTTGTTGACGAGAACTCACAGGTAGATCTAGAGGACACCTAATAGTAGCTGCTACTCAACCATGCTCTTGTAGCACAAGATTTCTTTTTTTTTTTTTTAAGATTTTATTTATTTATTCATGAGAGACACACACAGAGAGAGAAGAACAGACACAGGCAGAGGGAGAAGCAGGCTCCATGCAGGGAGCTGGACGTGGGACTCGATCTCGGGTCTCCAGAATCACACCCTGGGTGAAGGCGGTGCTAAACTGCTGAGCCACCTGGGCTGCCCTGGCACAAGATTTCGATGAGCACATTTGCATAGCTGCACAGAAAACCAAATATGATAATGATCTAAAAGAGAAAAGCGAATTAATAAAGTTATATAATAAAGTTAATAAATAAATAATAAAATTATATAACCATTATGTGGAAATATAACACATGCAAAGAAAATTAAAAGGAAGATTAATTTAGTAAGAGTTTAAGGAAAGCTTTAAAGAAAAAAAAATCAATGTTTTACCTAGGTTTGAAAGATGAGCAGGATTTCCATAGCACAAGAAACAGAAAAATGACTTTCTAAGCAAAAACCTCAAGACACTTAAATATAGAGTTGTGAGAGAACATTTAGCTTTTCGATGATCCCGATAGAGTTATGTAAGAATTAGGTAAGAACAGATTGATAAGATTGTATCATGAAAATGTTAAAAGTTAATATATGTCAAGAAAGCAATGAATGAAAGGAGCTGTGTGAAGAAGCTAATTCCTGTCAACAGAAAGGGTAGGTTAGAAATGAAGAAATTCAAGAGGGAGTATAAAGCAGCTCCAAAGTATAACTAAGGGATGATCCAAAGGCAATGGGGATGAGGGCAAGTTGAGGATTGTCCATGTGGGGAGGAGCATGAAGCAAAGAGAGCAAGGAGTCTGAAATTTTCAGGAGCCTTGCCTTACAGGATTATGCAGATAAATAATACAGAAGAGACAGGTTTCAGAAAAAAAGATGTTCAGGTTTATGCTGATTGAGTTCTAGACCTAGTACTCAGTGTATTGGCTTGTCCCTTCCTCATCCCTATCACTGGGGATTGAATTATGGCTCCACCACATGGTGTCTGTGAGGCCATGGGCAAGTCTCTGAAAAACTGTGCCATAGTCTCCTCATCTGTAAAGTGAGAATAATGGTAGTGTCTACCTTTTGAAGTTGTTTTCAGTATTTTATTTTTGAGAGAGAGAGAGAGAGAGAGCTAATGGGGATAGAGGAAGCCGCAGAGGGAAAGGAAAAGAGAGAATCCCAAGCAGGCTCCATCTATGCCCAGCATGGAGCCCAACTTGGGGCTCAAACTCATGACTCTGAGACCATGACCTGAGCTGAAATCAAGAGATGGACACTCAACTGATTGAGTCACCCAGGCACCCCATAGTTGTTTTCAGTATTAAATGATTTCATTGACTATAGTTATTATTATTGTTATTATTATTTTATGTGGATGCTCAGTAGTCCATTATGTAATTGGTTGCTTTTCACGGCATCTTAAACAAAAAAAAAAAAAAAAAAAAAATTAGGCATCTTTCTGAATTTGTACAACTTTTTGTATTTATACACTGATAAAATGCAATAACTCTATAGTATAAAATATACATATTTAATTTGAACATATTTACTTTTTACTGAGTAAATGATTCTGCTTTCTTAATTGCTAATCAGAGTTACTTGATGTGTTATATTTCTGCCTTGCTGTGTAGCTGACATCCTCGGGAAACTCAGTTGGAATGGTTACATAATAAAGACAAATTCCTCAAATTAGAATATATAGCAGTTTTTTTTTTTTCAGAGAAAGAGACTATAAACACATTTTATGAAAGTTTTCTCTTCCCTCTCTCTTTCCATGCTAATCATGGCGTATTTATAGTTCATTCTCTCACATTTCTATTAAGGCAACAATTTTTCTTAGCAGTTTTTTTTTTTTTTTGGTTTAGTTTTACTTCCTTGTAAAAAATATTATTTTCTTAATGCTGGTTTTTGATTTATAAATTTTGACTTGATCTATATGTACATGCTGCTGGATTACATGTATATGTAGTGTATTACATATTAATACATTATGTTACATGAGGATTCAGTTCCCTTAATTCACCTTGCCATTTCTCTTCCCCCAAGAATTAACCTCTAGGTAATTATAACAAATGTTAAATATAAATACTGTTAATTATAGATCAAATAATATACCCATTATCTTTCCTTTCTTTAAAACATGTTAAACTTTTTAATATTTCACTTGTTTTGTGGTCTATGTGCCTGAACTTAATTTTCCCTGATTTATTATTATTTCACAGCTCCTTATTCCCCAGAAGTATCCCTCCCAGAGAACTTCATCTTTCTATCCTGTTCCAATTTGGACTGTTTAGTCTTAAGCACTGTTACATAGCTGTTATCCTCAGACTCTCTTGTAATGTATTTATTGCATCGTGGATGTCATGTTTCTTTTCTCTCTCTCTTCTTTTTTTTTTTTTTTTTCTTCTTTCTTTCTTTTTTAAGGAGTAGTCTCCAAAGAATTACCAGGGCCTGAAAAGCTTACAAGTTTTCTGAGTACTTGCTTATTGAACATGTTTTTATTTAACTTTTATGTTGATGATTGACATGTCAGTTGAACATAACATTATAAGTTAAAATTCATTTCCTCCTAGAATTTTAAAGCCTTTATTCTCTTGTCCTCCATCATCTATTGCTGGTTTTAAGAATTCTAATATAATTCTGATTCTTTCTTTTGAATTTTCTTTGGTTTTGATATTTCTTTATTCCTTCTCTTTAGAAACTTCTTGCAGCTTCTTTTTATTCTCAAGATCTGATATCTCACGTCAGTATGGATTGTGGTGCTGGGGAAGTGTTTGGCCACTTGGATTTGGAGGAAGATGCTCTTTAATTCTGCATAATTCTGTATTGGGTTCTCTATGGCCAAAGCAATAGCATCACAACCACTTTCTACTCTCTCAAGTGCATGATAGAGGAAGAGAATGATCAAAATCCTTTCCCCAGACAGCTGTTAGAATCTGTCAATTCAATGAGAGGTAGTCCAGGGGGAGTTGCACGCACATGGGGCAAATGGTAAACACTTGATTCAGGATTGCAAACACTAAAAGCAATAGCAGTGATCCGCCTTCTATAAGATTCTTGATTTTTTTTTTTTTTTTTTTTAGATTCTTGATTTATAGTAACTACCAGGCAAGGCTTCTGAGGATCACCCACTTTGGCAGCTGAGACTCGTGAGCAGTGAGTTGAGACTTTCAGATGCCAGATCTTGCAAATCTGCAGCCTCTGAACTTCCAGGGTAACAGTGGATAGCAAAAGTGGTCGGCGCTCATGAGAGTTCGGAGACTCGCAGTAGGTGCATGGAGAGCTTCTGGGTATCTCATCTCTTAGCCACATTTTTCTGTACCACTGCGCACATCTCTAATTTTCTGTATTGAAATATTTACTACTTGGAATGCCAAAGATAGCTTCTTTTCTTGAATAAAGTTGGCTGAGATACCTTCTTTTGCTCTTTCCTTGATAATCACTTTTTTCTTTTCTTTTCTTTTCTTTTCTTTTCTTTTCTTTTCTTTTCTTTTCTTTTCTTTTCTTTTTTTCTTTTCTTTCTTTCTTTCTTTTTTTTTTTTTTTTTAAGATTTGGTTTCTAGGGATGCCTGGGTGGCTCAGTGGTTAAGCATCTGCTTTTGGCTCAGGGTGTGATCCTGGTTCAGGGACCAGGTCCCACATCAGGCTCCCTGTGAGGAGTCTGCTTCTCCCTCTGTCTATGTCTCTGCCTTTCTCTGTGTGTCTCTCACGAATAAAGAAATAAAATCTCAAAAGAAAAACACAATAACTTTAAAAAAAAAAAGGTTTTAATCCTGGATCTCAGGACTCTTAAGATTATGACCTGAGCCAAAATCAGAGGTTGGATGCTTAACTGACTGAGCCATCCACGTACCCCTAGCTATCATATTTTCCATTTCTAATAGTTATTTTCTGATCTCAGATTGATTTCCATAGCATGTTCGGTGATCCTTAGATTCCCATTTAAGAATAAAAAAGCTCAATGGAAGTTGCAGTGATGGGCCTGGTGAATAAATGGATTTTGACAGAAGTTGCTCAGTTACAGAGCTGACTGTCTTTTAAAGGATCCTTAATTACCAGTATTTGGAGAACTTTCTTGGCAATTCTTTGTTTTGTTGGAGAGTAATTGTCTCTCCTCTCCTAGGGGCTAATACCTGGCTAGAAATGTTCTGTGAGTTGGAAAGGGGAAGCCTGGGGTTCCCATTACTAAGTGTGCCAAATTTAAATAACCTCCTGTTTTCTACTCCATTACTCACTTTTTCCATCTGCCATAGTTGATATGCCTGAAAGAGGGGCATAGGCTGTTCAATTTCTGTAGAGAATAGATCACTAGTCTCATGTCTGGGGTGGCATACTGTAGGCCAAACTCCTGTAATTCCTGGTATTTGCAACTCTTGGGTCTCCTTTGGTATTTCCTTAAAACAAACAAAGTATGGTTATTTCTTTTCTGCTCTGCCTCTGCCTTTTTTTTTTAACTACCCTTTCTCCTTTCTATCTTGCAAAAATGTAGTTATCACCTCCTTTCCACTGAAGTACTTTTCCCATTTTATTTGAATATGTAGTTTTAAATCTTCTAAATCCTAGATTGTCTTTTTATGGAGGTCTTAGAAAGGAAGAGATACCTGCATATGGTTAGTCTTACATGTTCAGTTGAAAATTCCAGAGCGCATTATTTATTCACTATGATACACTGCTTTACAGTGCTACTTACTCTGGGGAGCAGTAGAGGAAGGTAGAGCAAGGACCCAGCGGAACAGAGGTTAAACTTGACAAGGAACTCCTTTTCCACTCTACGATTAGTCCTATTTCAGAGCAACTTAGTGTAAATGCTCAATCTTACACAAGTTTTCTTTTTTATTCCTATTCCATAGGATAATTGGATGTAAGGCATCTGGTGGACAAGTCTTAAGTGATTAGTGTCCATTTTGTTGTGCTGTATTCTCTGGGCTTAGTTAACTATGTGGTGCCATCACTTGCCTGCCCTGGGCATCCAAACGCTGCTGAAGTCAAAGCAAATAAAATCATATGTGTTCTCTGTTCTCCTGCATCAGCACCACCAGAACCATGGAGGCCTTGCCTAACACATATCACTCTGCCATTTCTGTGTGGTTGCTGATGCCCCATGTTGGTATGTGGACCTTGGACAGCAGTTTCTAGCTGGAGTTGCAAATAGGAAATTAGAAGAGTTTTCCTTGCTCAGGTTTTCCCCAAGACTATTAAGATTTTGAACCTGCCGCTAGAATCAGGAACCTGGCATCTCATGTCCTAATAATACTATTCTTGACCTATATTATTCATTGATAGTGGAAGATGAAAGATTAGTTCTGTTTTCTTTTCTGTTCTTTTATTTTTTTATAAGCATATCTCGTATACTCTGTATTCTATTTACGCATCACTGACAAACTGACAATAGTGTCCTTTGTTCTAAACTGCCCAGGACTAGTTTAAATATGCAAAAGAAGCTGAGAAAAGTGAAAGAAGACAATAAAATGAAATGATATAAAATGAGGTTTATTATTATATCCTCTCATCGTGTATCAGCTATTCTCTTGCATGCTCTGAGTTACACATGAGAATCAGGGCAACCTGTGAGCATATGTTACCTTTCTTAATAACACAGTATTGTACAGACACTTGCTTCTAGATTTTTCTTCACATTAGAGTGTTCCTCATATCTTTCAATTGATGAGGATTTGCCAGTGTCTTGGTTTTTTTATCTTGCTTAGCTATGTGGGGTAGTTTGGGAGGAGATGATAAAAAGATATTCTGCAATGTGTGTCACTTTTAAAATATACATAAAATATTATGTCATTTATTTTAACTTAGAAGTAAATATTTGGCATTTGACTTGTCTGAATAATTTTTGACAACTTCCTATAGACCCCACCTCTAATACTCTGAACAGAAGAGAATTGAGGGAGAACAGAATATGAGTGTTCTTAAATTACTTTTTCTACCGTGTCTGTTAATCTTCTATAATCTATACTTTAGAGTGACTCCACTGAATTTCATTCCATCATATTCAATTTTGAAACCCAATTTTATTTCCTGTTGCTAATGTGCTACAGCTGAGTCACATGGAAAGAAATGTAAGGAGGTCAGAAGTTGCTGTACATTAACTTTCTCAATTGAATTGATGTAAAGAAATAAATAAGAATAGTTTCCCAACTTGAAAATTCTTTGTAAAACACTGCATTGTGCATCCAAAAATACATAATAGAATATACAATGATTGCAATTGTATGATTTCATACTGTTAGTATTTAAAATGTACCAATACCATGGTACATTTTCATTCATTCTTTTTTTCTTTTTCATGTTCTATCTTTGCACAGTTTTGATCAAAGTAAATTACATTTCTTTCAGAACTTTCCTCTGACTTTCTAGTGGGCAGAATGCCAATATTACAATTTAATTAAATAAAAAAACTTGCCTCAAAGTGGGAAAATCTGAAATACATGCTGTGTCTGGTAGCAGAATTAAAGTCTTTTAAGTGTAGAAGTTGAATTGCTTCTTTCCTAAACACAATATTAAAATGTACACAATTATTGTCACAATGGAATAGATATGAATATTTTACTTACATCAAACACTGCCTGCAGTGTGCTTGAATAGTTATTCCTGAAATATTATGCAAAAAAAGAACCTAAATTATTTATTGAACTGTTGAAGTGTTTAGTGTTTCTGACTATAACAAGGTAGTATCATTTATTCACAGTTGTCAACTTTGGTTTAATTCAAGGGTTAATTATCCATTTTATGATTTGTCCATGTGTCCCCCTCCTTCTGTCTGCCTGTTGACTTTCTTCTTATTTAATGGCACCTGAACCTTCATATAAAAGGAGCTAGTATTAGATAAAATGTAATATGCTTCTATTAAATGCAAAATGCATCTATGAAAAGGTTGAATAGTACTAGAATTAATTTTTTTAACTTGGATCTGAAATAGCCTGTAGTCATTTTTTTAAGTGTTGTATCAAAGTACATTTCTGTCAAAAATGCTCTATGAGAAGAATTTTTATCCTAATAATGACAATAAATAAATTTATTTGTATTCAAGAATGGAGATATATTTCGATATATTTAAGCACTGAAAACCAAGCTATTTAGTAATTTAAAATTATACATCACAATTCTAAACATGAGAAAATGATTACACTACACATATTCCAATATCCTTGTGTTGAATTTTTTAGGGAATTTTAGAATTTATTTAATGTATAAGGGAAAATATAAATATTCTTGCTTTTTAGTACAAAGAAAGAATTAGTACTTTTTCTGTACCACCAAGAAAGAAATGAAAACAGAATTATATTCAATTATCATTAAAACCATTTGGTGACAGCTCACTGTTTGGATGACAATAGATTCAAACCTGGAGATAAAAAGTGATATCCTTTGAACTCCTGAAAATGTTTTGCATCTCTATTTACTTGCCTAACATTAAACAAACAAACAAACACAACAACTAGGTTTTCATAATGCTTTTTTATATTACATATTACACATTGTGGCTTCTGTGTTAGGTGATTAACTTGATTAAGTTCCCATTCCTTTAGGCATCTGAATTCAGTACCTTAGCATCAACCATTGTTAAATTGGAATGCCAGTCTTGTATTTGGAAAGAAGAAGGTGATTTGAAATCTCAGCAATTACATTTCTCATGATTTACGTCTTCCCAAATACTAAGAAATTGTTATCCTCTTAATGTTTACCTGGTCATTAAACTGTACACCCAGCCAAGAATGATTGTGTATCAGCTATGCATCAGCATCACTCTATGAAAAATTAGCTTATCTGAGTTCAACGTATGTCTTGAGATTTTATTTTAGTAGTTAATGTGAGAAAACTCATTTTCCAAAATAATTCCGATTAGAGAAAATTCGGTGACAGTGAGAAGATCTTGACTTTCTTTCTTCCCCACTCCTGAATCGATTGATATTTATTGTGGTAGGACAAGATTTTATACTTACCTTTTCTTTTTCATATTCTTCAACTGTAAAATGAATAAAGTCCTAATTACTACCTGCCTAACTTAAAGAGTGTTATAAAAGTTCATGAGATGAAAGCCTTAAAACATTTTGATCTCTTTAGATCAAAGGTACTTCATAAATATGAGGTAGTTTTATATTTTTAAATTAAGTTGAATAGTATATACATTATATCTAAAGCAGCTATACCTCATCACTTGCCACTCCTTATAAATACAATATAATCTAATTAGCACAGTGATCCTTTTGCTTGAAATTGCTTTGTGAGATGGGAAAAGACAAGGGCATCCCTCAGCATATAGATGATTAAGCTCCTGGAATTTTAGAGGATAGATAGCCTTCTGCTCTTTGCTATGCCTAGTGTATTTGTCAGATTACAGTTAAATACTCTGATCCGATAGCATAGAAATGAAATGAGAGAAAATATTTTATTAATTAAAACAAAGGAGTATATATATTTCCTTTACTTACTTAAAAAATATGTCTTTCTCGGGCACCTGGGTGGCTCAGTTGATTAAGCTTTCAATTCTTGATTTTGGCTCAGACCAAGATCTCAGGGCCATGAGATCAAGCCACATGTGGGGCTCAGTGCTTAGCCAGGAGTCTGCTTGTCCCTCTCCTCTGCTCTTCTTGCTCTCTCTCTCTCTAAAATGAATTAATAAAATCTTTAAATGAAAAAAAAAAAAAGTCTTTCACAAATACCTGAAAAGAATAGGAACTAACTTAACAAATTATTTCATTATAGTTGACCACAATAACTGATTAAAGAAAAACTATACAAAAAAAAAATTTAAAAAAAAAAAAAAAAAAGAAAAACTATACAAGCACTAGGAAGATGATTATTACCTAAAATGTAGAAAACAGGGTTGTGGCGGTTATTTGTCATGCTTTTGGTCATACAGCATCTAAGCCTTTCTTGACGTTTTGGGCATTCCCCATCGTGTGAGTTAAACCAGAAGCCAAAGTATGCCAACTACTAGAGAAGTTGAAAATGACAGAAACTCACTTTCTCACCATGCTTTGCAGCAAATATACACATGTGACCCAAGCTTTTCCAAGGAAATGCATTCACCCAAGAGAGTGGGAATCCAGTGTGAAAATACGTGTGACCTAGGAGACTCTCACCAGAAAGTAGTTTCCTAGGCATCAGTGGCAGCACTGGTGTTCAGAAATGTAGAATTGGCCATGTCAGTTTGAATATTTAGCATCTCATCAGCTCTGGCAATTATGTCCTCAGATTACTCATTACAGTGCAGATTTGGGTGTGTTCTTCCTGTCTGTGTATCCTCGAATTTACATTTCTAATTGCCCTAGCAAGTATGTGAACTAACCAAATCTGATTTTAGAAACATATATTCTGTAATCAGAAAGAAGGGTTCATAAAGCATATAATTTAGATTTCTAACTGAATCAAAATGGAATTAATAGCTATATGGTAATACTAACCGCATTAAAATCCATTTAACATAGTATTGACAAAATATTGTTATTTTAATACTCAGAATGCAGTAATATCAGGAAGTTATATTAATAAAATTTCAGTACATAGATTGAATTATCTTAATTAGGTCTTAATAATTAAAGAATGTTGTATTTAAGTGGAAATATTTTATCATATTTTACAGTGGAAAAAAGAGACCAACCTCTGAGCTTGTCAAATGAATTGATATCTGGTTTTTCTACTGTTACCATTTGGCTTTGGGTAGATCATTTAGCCTTTCTTATTCTTGAATCCCTCGTATGGAGATTAAGGGAGGTACTATTTGTATTAAATGATTGTTGGATTAGAGGTAATATATTTCAAGTGCTTATCATAGTGTCTAGAGCATAAAAGGTATCCACATGATTCTATTATGTGATGTATTAGTGGATTTTAATGAATTATTTTCTCAAAATTTTCTTAGTTGATATGGGCCATAGCTCCATATGGTTCTTTTTTATTTTTTTTTTTAAGATTTTATTTATTTATTTTGAAAGAGAGGGAGAATGTGAGCAGGGGGAGGGGCGGAGGGAGAGAGACTCCCAAGCAGGTTCCACATTGAGCATGGAGCCTGATTCTGGGCTCGATCTCATGACCCTGATATCATGACCTGAGCCAAAATCAAGAGTCAGACACTTAACCAACTGAGACACCCAGGCACCCCACTCAGTGTAGTTCTTAAACATGTATAAAATGGATTATGAGTCAATCTACCCTTTTATGCCACTACTTGATAATTATAGCTCCTGTTCTTGATGCTTTGGTGTCTCTGTTATATTGATGATTATATTTTTTATGTCAATCTGGGTCATACAAGAATAGGAGAATATTGATTAGAAATCTGTTATGTTGGGGCTCCTGGGAGGCTCAGTCAGTTAAGCATCTGACTCTTGATTTCTGCTCAGGTCATGATCTCAGAGTTGTAGGATCAAGCCCTGCATCAGGCTCCATGCTTAGCATGGAGTCTGCTTGAGATTTCTCTCTGTTCCCCTCCCTCTGGCCCTCTCCCCACTCACATACTCTCTCTCTCTCTCTCTCTCTGAATAAAAATAAAATCTTAAAAAAAAGAAACCTGTTGTTTAACTTGTATGTATTATAAAACATGAAAGACACTTCTGTAGCATGTGACCATTCATGTTTGTATTTTATGTCTTTCTTGAACAACTATGATGCATACTATAGGTTGGCTGCTCTACTGTAATTTTCCATTTTACTAGATTGCTTAAGTTCAAGCAGAAGAACTGAAATAAAGAGAGATGTTGTCTGTTCCATACCTTCAACATTGCCTCTTCACAGTGACTTTAGATACCTTTTGATACAACACTAGTCTTTGATAGTTTCCTTGCTATGTCTAACAAGGTGTTTCACAAGATGTGCTGCACTTATCTTCTGTTTTCTGCCCCAGGTGCACCTATCTCTCTTAATTCACACTGAATAGTCTAGCTTTCAAGGACAGAAAGGATAAAAGAATATCACATAAGTATTCATTGGCTTAATTCTACATTTCATGTACACTATTGTCATTTAATAATACCAATACCACTACAACCATTATGATTCACAAAAGAAATTATGTATTTTTTCATAACTACTCCTCATTTCACTGCATTTTAAAGTAGTCATATATCTATATCCTCAGAGCATATATTCTCTATATAATAGTTCCTCTGTCTTAAAACCCTCACTTAGTTTTGGTACTAAATGCAAATTATTTATCTACTGTTTACAGTGGATCTTTATGTCCATGTCTGCCTCAGTCATTTTGCTTCAGTGAAATTTGAACTTTACTAGACTCCTCTTCCAAATTGCCTGCAGCTATATACTATACTTGAAAACCAGTTTGAATTAATGAAATCCTTGTTTTGTGTTTTCATTTTTTGCAAACCAAACTATGTTTGTTTTGACATAACACATCACTTCTGAAAACCACCACTTTCGGTCTGGTTATTTTTGCTGTCGTTGTTTGCTTTTTCGTCTCATAAAATGATCTGATCTTTTCACTTGTTACTTAAATGATATCTCTCCTGTTCTCCCTCTTTCCACCCCCTTCTTCCTCTTTCTCTGACCCCTATCTCTGTCCTTTCTTTCTTCCTCCTCCTTTTCTTCCTCCTTTTCCTGCCATCTTACCATCTCACATTCTCTTTCCTAATAGTAACATGAGAATTTTTGTTGGTGTTGGTTATTCTGAGTAAATAGTACCTGATAGGGGTTTTTCAAAATGAATTTTCAAATTTTCAAAAATGTTATTTGAGAGGGGAGCTTCTGTCAAAGCTTGTACCATTTACACACACACACATACATACACACACACACATATGTATACACATATACATACATATACATACATACATACATATACATACATACATACATATACATACATATATATACATATACATACATATATATACATACATACTTATACATACACACACATATACACAATATGTATACACATATATATACACTGTGTGTGTTTATCTACATATATAGCTTCATTTTGCCATAATATTCATCTGTTTTGTGGTCCTGTCTTTCTGGAATGCTTTCCACATCTATGTTGTTATGTACCTCATTGTATTAGAATTCCTAGTCAATCTTTTTCTCTAAAACCATATAGTCAATAGTTTGAAACCACTGGGTCTAGTGCTCCCTAGTGTTTATTATTTTAATCCAATATATGGATAGGTTCTATAACTTAGTTCAAATTATCCTGAGCTATTCTCTGTACATACCCACCTTCTGCCTGCCCCCCACCCACCCTTCTCTCCAGAAAGGGAAAAGGAGATAATTAAATCCACACACAAATATTTCACTAAAAATTTTCTAAAAGGATGGAGACAGCATTAAATGTTAGATACATCTGATATCTCAAGTTTTTTAAAGTTATCTAAGAATTGAAGGTAGAGGTAAGTGGTGAAGTAATAACTATTTTCTCAGTGAATTTTTTTAAACTCTCAATATCTTCTATTTCTTAAAGATGATATATTTGTCATCCCCTCCAAGGAAGAGTGAAAAAATATTGTGATCTAGATTAAGGAATTTCTAGCTATTATACCATATTCTTTTATTATTATTAAAGAAACTACAATTGAGTACTACCTTTCCATTGAAATTTATAGCTATAGCGTAACTTGTTATTAAAAGCAAAAGATGATTCGCAGGGGACTTTCTATGTTACATCTAGCTGGCATTTACATTGGTTACTTAACTGTCTTCTAAAGATGTGTATGTGTTGAGGAAGGAGGCAGGGGAAGGAATTGTCATGTGAAAAATTACTCTGTAATTTGATAACTATTAGTGTACGTATAGGCCACTTATACAACTTTTCTCTGAGGTCGGGAATAATGATCTGAGTTGCTATTCTAGATCTAGGATTGATAGCGTCAGTGAAGAAGATATTATTTTGAAAGAGCAGAGTAAGTGGTGACCCTAGACCCTCAGAAGCAAAATGGGTTTACTTACCTACAGAGATCTGAGATGATGACTAACAGACAATGGTGTTCCTAGGACATAGTAAATCAGAAGCTTATGAAAATATTACTTATCTTATAAAACCAAAGAAAAGATCAAGAGTTAATGAGAAAAATACTGATGCTAGATGCTATAATAGAAACTTGTACTCTCTCAGTTTCCAGATCTAACTAGACTGATTAAAAGGAGGCCAGGTTCCCTTGAGGAAGAGCCCTTCCATGACATGAGAAATGTTTAAAGTAAATATATGTACTACTCTTCCCCAAAAGGACCTAAAATTTGTATTATAGTTATTATACTCGAGAAAGAAGGAAACCAAGATCTTCAGAAAGCTGAGGGGGTTAGCTGACATAAAACACCATCATGGCCTGTCTCTACTTAATGTGGAGATATAAAAAGGTCAGATGATAAATGGCACAACCATTACAAGTCCATCTTCTGGAAGTCTTATGATCCTGTAGACTAGACTTGTTATTTCCCTAGTCCATAAATGTACTATTTTGATGAATATAATTAGTAGCTTGAAGAACTGTCACAGTGGTTTCCTGGCCCAGGGAATGAGAGCCATTATTTGTAAGAAAAGCCAGATGAAGGTCTCTGAAATGTCTCCCTCTAACTAGAGAAGACACTAAATCAGATTCAGTGCCATTCCCATGTGGGATGGCAGAAAATGGTATCTTAAAGGATGCATTATTACTAGTCCTATCGCATTTTATTTAACTTACCAATACGACCACTAGAAACAAAACAGATGGATGTTGATGGAAGAGAGTGAACTGTCTAAACAATGGAGTGTTAGTCCCAAAGTGGCTGCTGTGGTGGATATGATAGCTTTAATCACCTCTGGAAATTGGTATATAGCTAATGATTTGGTGGCCTGTTGTTCTTAATCCCCATAAGGAAAGGAGATCCAAACCAGTACACTCAGTGTTTTGCCCCTGAGCTATAACTTTCCTATACATTTAAAAATAGATCTAACAGAAATTTGGTCACTTTGATACCCTTTAGATCAGTTAACTCTGTTGATGAATCACATTAAGGGGACCTGATGGTAGGAATAAGGAAGTACTTTCACTTCCCTGGTAAGATTTCATGTTAACAAAGAATAGAAAGTAAATTCCTGCAGTGTTTCAGGGACCTGTCACATCAGTAAATTTTTAAGGGCTCCAGTTGTCTGGAGACAATTGCCAGGGCATCCCTCCAATAAGAAGACAAATTATTACATTTTACCTCTCCTATTTCTGATAATAAGAACAGTACTTTGTGGTCCTTTTTGGATTTTGGAATAGAATATGGACCTTTTTGGAATACTGCTTCAACCTATTTTCTGGATAATTCAGAGGCTGTCAGTTTTTAGTGGACCCCTAGCAAGATAGTCCTCTGCAACAGGTCCAACCTTCTTTTCAGCTCAGTCATTTTATCTGATACACCCAAAGGTGCTAGAGGTAAATGAGGATGATTTATGGAATTTCTGAAAATAATAATAGGGAGATAGCAGTGGCGACGTCTACATTTCTGGAGAGAGGTTCTGATTTATGTAGCAGGAAACTAGCATGCTACTATGTCCCAGAGGAGATTGAATACTTGAACACAGCACAGTAAGTGGCTACAGGGTCAGAGCTGGCCCTCGTGCATGTGTTGTATCAGACATGACAAATCCCAAGTGTTGTAGGCAGTGCCGAAGCGATCTATTTTATTATGAGGACGGTGTATTTGCAATGGAATCTCACCAAATGTAGAGTATACATGTAAGTGATAGAAATAATTATGTGTGTCTATGTCATCGCTGTTGTGCTGACGTGGCTCCTTAAGCTCACTCCTGTGGTATAATAGGGAATAGAGGACTAATGATTCCTTATGAGTTGCCAATGTAGAAGAATAATCTTGGGCCTGGATCAAGAATGGGCCAGCTAGATATGTTTGGCCATAAAATGGACCTCTGCTCCATTACAGTCCAAACTAAAGGTGGCCCTAAGACAGCAGTGAGTCAAAAACCTTCCATCATCTAGTCTTGAGTCATACCCAGGCTCACCCCTCGACTTTGAGTAGAGAAAAAACTTACTAAAGCAAGGGCATCTATAAATTTCTGGACAGTGATCAATGTCATGGAGGATAATTGTAATCTTGGAAGGTGCAAGAGTAGAAAAATCACATACAGGAAATTTTGGAGAATAAGCTTATAGATGGATATGGTAGTGGGCTCAAGAGGAGAAGACCTTTGTGTCCCATATTAACTTGGCTACTGAATATCTCACTCATCATCAGCAGGGGCCAGTGCTAAGCCCATGGTATGGATCTATTTGTCGTATTTTATACCCTATCATCCTGAAGTTACAGGCTAGAGAGAATATTGGAGTGGCCTACCAAACATATACATAAGGCATCAACTCTGCAATGTCACCCAGTAGTGGGTTGGGGTGTATTTCTAGGTGTGGCATACACATTGAACGAATAACCATTATCAGGTGTTATGTCCCTAAACCCTAGAATATAAAACTAGAAACCAAAGAAGGAAAGTAGAATAGGTTCCTCTCACCAATATTTCTATGCAGTTTGGAGAAACTTATACTTCCAGTCACAGCTCTCGGTTGTGTTGAATTAGATGTTCTGATGCCAAGAATGAAATGATTCAGCCAGTAGACATGGCAGGATTTTCATAGATCCTAAAGTTGCCACTATCAGCTGGTCTTTTTGGCCTTCTCAAAAAATGGCAGACTGAATTTCATGTACAACAGGAGTAGATCTGAGTTCTGCAAGGCTTAGGCTGTAGTAGATGATACTGGTGCCTTGGCCTATATCATCTCATTTTATTCTGTATTCAGCTGAAGCGTCGGTGGGTTCTTGTACACTCTGTTTGCTTCCCACCTCAAACTTCTGTATCTTCCTGCTAGGGGACTTACTCTTATCACTGGAGCATTCTTAGAAGCTTCATAACCATAGTCTTAATTCTAATTATTTGATTAATATTATCATTACTTAACCACTTCTGTGTTTAATTACAAACATTTCCAAGGATAATTAAATTTGTTTTCTAAAACATCTCAGGCAAATTTAGGCTTCTCTTTTGAAAACTAAGAAGCACAGCAGAGTTGAGTAACTCTAAAGATTAAAAATTGTTCCCCAGGACACAATGTGAACGCTACATATCCTTAGGTTAATTATATCTGAGTCACAATTGGGGACACTACCCATGTTTGATAATGGGTTGCTTCAACAGTCTCTTTCTACATTTTTTTTCAGTTTTTCTTTCTTTTTTAAAAAAATTAAATTCAGTTCATTTATTTATTTATTTATTGGTGTATATTTTTTATTGTAGTTCGATTTGCCAACATATAGTATAACACCCAGTGCTCACCCTGTCAGGTGCCCCCCTCAGTGCCCGTCACCGTCACCCCATCCCCCCACTCACCTCCCCTTCCACTGCCCCTTGTTCGTTTCCCAGAGTTAGGAGTCTCTCATGGTTTGTCACCCTCTCTGATATTTCCCACTCATCTTCTCTCCTTTCCCCTATAATTTCCCCTATAATTTCACTATTTTATTCTTTCTACATTTTTGATCCCATCTTGCTCTTTGGTACGTGGACTTTCCTGATACTTCAGCTATGTCCTTCCATTGTCTTAGACTTTGGCTGTGTATTCTGTACCCTATGGTGTGTAACCAAATGGCTGGCACTCTGATTCTCACAAAAAATTTCTGCTTTACTTTTGGGCAACTGGTATTGTTTGATAAGAACCAAGTCAATGTGAGCCTTATTTCAAAAAGGCTCTCTCTCTGCTCTTTTCCATGTGTATCAGTGTTTCTGTGCAAATTGTGAGTCAGCTCTGGAGGTTTTAAATCTAATAATGATTTTGTTTTACAACTTTCCTTCTCATTACTTGTATTTGATCCATCACAGGACTGAGTCATAAATCAAAAACTTCTAGAATTCAATCACTTTCATCTCACACACTATCATACTAATCCAAGCTACCATCATTTCTTTCCAATAGGCTTCTAAACAACCAGTCTTCCTGTCCCAACTCTTATTTGCATCCACCCATTGGACGCCAGATGCTATTTTTGAAATATAAACGCAAGTATGTTAGTTCTTGTTCCCTGCTCCGGCACTTATTCGCATTCAAATCATTCCAAGGGCTTTGCACAGTGCTTAGTTCTTAATCCTTCTAGTCCTTGGTGCTCTCCACAGGACTTTGCTTTTGGCCTTCCCTCCATTTTTAACACTTTCCTCCACACTTCCACCTGTAATTAATTCCTGTTCATTCTCTAGGTCACAGTTTAGTTGTCACACATACAAGCCGCCTTCTCTGTGGGCTCCATGTAATCCCAGAGTATCATACATTTACTTTAAATAGCTCTTATGCTTTTATTTATTTTGGGATAATTGTTGATGCATTTGCCTCATTACACTGTAAGTTTCATGTGGCTAGGGGCTGAATTCACCACTGATTTTCCATCTCTGCCTGTACCCAATTGTTGAGGCATGGCCCTGACCTCTTTCTCTCCAAGAGGATCTGACTGGAGCCTGAGGACTTACACAAGTAGTCCCCCCACCTTTTTTTAGTGGTTTCCCTTTTTTGTGGGCATTGTTAAGTCTATAGATGGTGCTTGCAATGGATTTGCCCAGGCTCCAAATCACCCTATCCTGAAAAAAAGAGAAAAAAAAAATCCCCAGTATTTCCCACAAAGAAGCCCTTAATACACTTTTGTTGAATAAACAAATCACTTACCAAGTTCTGCCTCGGAATGGCAGAAATTCATACTCCCATCTCCATACTTTATGCTCCCTCTGAAAGCAAGTCTGAAGAATTTCTTTTTGTCCCTTTTCCCACACTTATAAGTAAGTAAGTGGGTAGGTTTCCAGAGTACCAAGCCACAGGTTCTTGGAAACTGAAACAAGGCTTAAGTGCGCCTGGGACCGAGAGGGTGTAAGAAGCTGGAATAATGATGTTAAAGCTGGGGAATAAAGGAATATGATGGAGCATAGGAGGTAACCAATATGGTGGTCCGTGAAATTAATGAAGGAAAGGAGTATGGTGGTCCTTTTAATGTTTTCTTCCACTAATCTTGTCACTATTTTATTACCACCAATTAGTTGTTGACTACCTTCAGGGGTTGTGAAAATTGGGCAGAAGAGTTATTTTGCACTGTGAGGACATGGTACTTTTACAACATTGCTTTGTGAGAGGATGCATTTGAATGAATTGGATAAACAAGAACTCTTGGTGTATAACTCATTCACGAACCTGCGGAGTGCATATATCAAAGACAAGTCCTTCGCCAATATTTTTCATTATTGTGTCTCAAAAACATTTGTGTTTCATGACAAAGGAAATAAAATATATTCTCTTTGAAGGAGAAGATACTTTTATAAAACAATGCTATATATACATCATAGAAAATTGTTGGATTTGCTCCACATAAATTATTCATCATTTTCTTTCCTGGACAATGCTAAGATTTTAAAGTAATGGATATTTTTTGCCTCATTTCCATAATGTGATTTTTAAAATATTTCCTGTTACACTTTTTAAAATTTATTTGAGCATTTATGAGTCAGCAATAACAGCTACTCAGAAAATTATTGAACTACTTTAATATATTTTGTTTAGTAAACCATCCATTCCTTTGCAATTACAAGTTTATTATGAAGTAGCAAAAATACAACTCTTAAAATGTGTTACTTGCATAAAATCTTAATTTCTCCAGATCCCAACTGTCTGTTATTTACATTTGCAATATTAACATGAACTTCAGGAGCATTTACTTGTACCTTATCATGGGAGAGTCCTTAAGATCCTTTATATTTCCCCTCAGATATTCCCGTATTATTTGTGCTTAAGGGTTTTTGAAAGCCCCCAGGAGGTGTCCTCTTGGTCTTTTACAAGTGCATTTATCCTGCCAGTGCTATTCTGCAGGCTGCCTGGTGTTTTCACCGTTCTTCAGCCGACCCTGCCGGGTTCTACTGGCCGAACTGAGGCCATCCTGTGCGTTCTTGCTCCTGTAACCTCTCTGCTGTGTTATTAGGCACTGCTGTGCTACGGTAGGAAATGCAGACTTGGGCAGGTGCCTCTGGGCCTGGGCACCCCGCAGCCTGGAGGCTCCCGAGCCACCCTCCTTTGGCAAAGTGCAGGAGAACGCATCTTCCTTTTTCATGATATATTCACTTAGACAGTCACAAGGAGTACTTAGTACTGCATCTTATATGGTTTTAGGCAGACATTCTTTCCTCTGTTTTTTTGTTTTCCTTTATCATCTTCCTCTTTTCTATGTAGGCAAGCGAGAATCCACTAAGAACTCCTCTGTGATACAGACCTTGGCGTGCTCCCTGCGATCATGCTCTTAATGCAAAAAGCTTTATTCACAACAGATAACACAGGTAACACATCTTTACATTATACTTTGGATCCATCAGGGCACGCCACCACCCCCTACCACAACTGCCACCAATTTGCAGAAATAATATTTTAGAATGTTCTTTTACTTCCAAATTCTTCTTCTTTTTTTTTTTTTTCTTCCAAATTCTTCTGATAAGGGTACTGACCTGAAAGGTTCTATTCCAAACCAGACAATATTGATTAAGAGAAGAAAAAAATGTATATGAGGTAATATAATATGAAATGTACCACACCAAAATATATAGATAAATAAATAAGTTAATTAATTAAATAAAACCCAACATTTGTATATCTTGTAGTGCAAGTTATTTCATATAAACAGATCCTGAAAACTAAGTGAAGACTGCTTTTTGCCTCTTGTTCATTTACCACCATTGAAAACCTTAGCTTAATTGAAAATAGTAAAATAGCATGTTATATGAATTATGAAATATAGTGTAATGATTGTAACAAATACAATTTATTCTTTGATTATTGCACTCATAACCAGCATTTTTATTTTTTTTGCACAAATAGTATTTTATTATAGACAATTCAGTTTACAAATCTCTATACACTTTAAGGAAAACATTTGAGCATCATAAACATAAAAATTTCAATATGTGGGATCCCTGGGTGGCGCAGCGGTTTAGCGCCTGCCTTTGGCCCAGGGCGCGATCCTGGAGACCCGGGATCGAATCCCATGTCGGGCTCCCGGTGCATGGAGCCTGCTTCTCCCTCTGCCTATGTCTCTGCCTCTCTCTCTCTCTCTCTCTCTCTCTCTCTCTCTGTGACTATCATAAAAAAAAAAAAATTTCAATATGCAAAATTAAATTTACAGCAAGAAAACAAACACAAAGTTATTTTTGAACTATGTGGTCATTGCTATACTACCTTCATAATTCCTATCCAGAGTCCGAAAATGTAGTCAAGCCCTAAAAATGTAGCAGAAGCATTTCCGCACACTGGTATCCATAATCGAGTTTGTGCAGCGATGTTTCCACTAGATTCATAGATTACTCTTTGGAAGAAAGAGGTAAGGGCTGGTCATTTAGTGGCTCTTCAGATCTTCTGCAACTCTTCAATGGGCTTCCATTCTTGGTTGATTGTTATAAGCTTGCTAGGTACACTAGGGTCCACCGTTTCTCAAGGTTCTGGATTTCTTTTCCCATCAAGGATCACATCAGATTTTTGAAGGGAATATACAGCAAAAGACAAAGCTCCACTCTCTGCTGTGGCCATGAACAGCAACAAAGGAATACGTTTCTTCTTTTTCATCAGGAATTGGAAAAAGTTCATGATGACTTCAGCATAGAAAGCCAAATCTGGGAGGCGGGGCCAGGCTACAGGCATAGATGGTGCAGACGCCCAGAACCCCATAATCAACATTCTTTAAAGCATGTAAAATCCCTTTAAAAATAAAAAGTACCATGATACAATGCAAAATAAACTAAAGATATTAATTATTAAAAGATCTTTTTTGATCTGCAGATAAGAATATGGAAAAAATCTAACCTCAGGATTTATCTTAATAGCATTGACAAAAGTAGCATTGATAACTAGCTCATAATAACTTAGGTCACTACGTGGAGTTAGGCCAAACTTACAAATGAAGGACACATTCCTCCACAAGACTGCTCTCACTTCAGGACAACAGCTGCAAGCTTGGGGATTCCCAGGCACCCACACTTCTAATCAGCTGGATACAAATTTGAGAATTCCTGTTATCACCTCAGGTTCAATAATTCATTAGAATGAGTTAAAGAAGACACTTATGAATTCATTTTCATAGTAGCAAAAAAGATGCAAATGAGAACCAACCATTAGATGCCTGGAGTGAGGTCTGGGGAGGGTCCCAAACATGAAGTGTCCATGTCCTCAAGAACCTGTCACCTTCCTTGCATATTAATGTGTAGCAATACACATAGGATCTTGTTTACCAGCAAAGGTCACTTGAGCTTTAGTGTCTAGAGATTTTATTGGGGTTTCATTAAGTAGACATGATTGTTTAAATCTTTGGCTGTGTGATTGAACTTAACCTATATCTCCTTTTATTCCCTAAAGGTTGAACTGATATTAAGTGGCTCAAAACCCCAAGCTTCTAATCATATGACTATTTTTACTGTTTTAACCCATCCTGAGTTATCTTATTAGCATAAACTGTCTAGGCCTCCACCATGAGTCACCACATTAATATAAAGTATGTGAGCACACATGAATAACAAAGAGACTTCTATCACTTGGAAAATAAAAAATGTAGATGCTCCTTCCTAGGAACCAGTGACAAAGGCCAGCCAATGCTGTCTATTTATTTTGTTTAATCTTTCTTTTTCAATTTTTTTTTTTTTTGGTCAGTAATTTCAAAGTGCCTCTTGAGTAAATTGCTTTATTCGTGTGGAATTTATTAAATTTTTATATCAAACTGCCTCAGGCTTTCTCTTTGATATCTCCATTACCATTTTTATTATCTTATTCCTATCAAACTGATTGTACCATGTTATAAATTAGTAGTTCCCTAGCAGCTGACATCTTCACTATTTATACAACGAGATAAACCCGAAGAAAACCATACCAGAACATATCATAATTATGTTTTTGAAAACTAATGACACAATTAAAAATTTAAAAGCAATCAGGGAGAAATAATACATTATTTGTAGGGGAAAACCAATTCAAATGAAATCAGATTTCTCAAATAAAGCCATGGAGGCCAGAAGAAAGTGTCATATTTTTTTACATGCTGAACTAAAATAATCATCAACTATGGATTCTGTATTTGGTAAAATTATCTTGCAGGAGTGAAAAAAAAAAAAAAACATTCAAGTGAAGTAAGTTAAAGAACTTGTGAATAGCAGACCTATCTTTAGAAACTGGTTAAAGGAAGTTCTTCAAGCAGAAAGGAAATGAAACAAGGAATAAAAGAAGTTTTGTCACATTAGGAAGGAAGAATGAACAACAGAAAGACCAGAAATATGGGAAAAATGGGTCCATACAATAGTCTCTCCCTTTAGTTTCTATATGAGTATTTCTATAAAATATTCCTTATGAGCTTATGTATTAATATGTAAATATATGGGTTGTAAATCATATTTGATTATTGAAATAAAATTGAGATTCCATGTAATCCTTGAGACAATATTAAAAATTGGAGAAAGTAAAAGAACCTAAATGGAAATGGAGTTTTCTCACTTGACTTGAAGTGATGAAATGTTGACACCAGTAAACTATTATAAGCCACGTATGTAAATAATAATATACTAAGATGGAAAATAATTGGTGAGTTTTATCAGAGAAGTGATATATTGTGGCTTACACTAAACAAAACAACCAGTCAGGTTGTTGGATGGAGACTTAATTCCATGGGTTTAAAAGAGATGAATTAAGAGGTCACTACATTAACTAATGTGAGAGACAACTTGGTACAGAGTAGTTGTGTTAAAGATAATGAGAAACAGTAGAATCTAGATATATATCCCAAAGGTAGAAGTATCAGTATTTGGTTGTATAGTGAAAGGGTTGTAAATTACTGAAAAGTGGAAAAGATGGCCCAAAGATTCTTAATCTGATTTCAAATATGTCCTTGTCATTTATCCAGATGGAATGTTAGTGACAAAATGAAAATAGGTTTTGAACATTTTACTAATGACTATTAGATGACAAGGTAGAGTTGTATAAAACTTTAAAAAATTATATAAATCAAGAGTATAGAGTATAAAGTAGGACTGGAGATATATATATATATGTGTGTGTATGTATGTGTATTTACATATATATGTACATATATATATACATTTACATATATTATATATATAAATCTCCACACACATATATACCATATACATACATTTAATATATGGTATGGATAATATTATAGCCATGAGACAGGATTAGATCACATTAAGAGTTAAGATACAGAGAGAAGAGAAATGTATGAAGATAAACCCTGGTGAATTCCAAAATTAAAAAGTCAAGAAGATGAAGGTGATCCAGAAAAATAGACTGAGAAGGAACAAGAAATGAGTATAAGAACTGAGAAAGAGGTATTCTAGGAACTTACTTAAAAAAAAAAAAAAAAAAAAAAAAGACTGGTTTCAAAAATAAGTTGTCAATCCCCTGTGACAAATGCTGCTGAAAGGTTGAATGAGATAACTTGAGACTTGGCAATTAGATTTGTTATGCATTCTGTTGTCAGGATCCAAGAGTAATTTCAGTGCTCATAAATCTCTATGAGATGATTTAATCTTATGATTAAATGATAGATTCCAGTTCAATAAGATGTGTGAAACACTGTACACCTGAAAGAACATAAAGATATTTCCTGTCCTCTCCCCTATTCCACCCAATACACATCCTCTTTCTCTAGGCTCTCAAACCTTGTGTGTTTCTCCCAGAAAACATACAAAATGCCTTAATTCATGCGTGTTGCTTCTGAGACAAATAAAATAATGACTTCTGTCCTATATTAAAAATGTTGTGAAGATCAAACTCTATGAAGCAATCATGCAATGAACAAGAATAAGGAGACTGTTAAGGGCACAATGCTTTGCATTTGATTCTCCACCTTCCCTCCACCTAAGTACAATGCTGTAAGCAATCTATAAACGGAAAATGCATCAGTAGCCATAAAATTCTAGGTTATTTTGTTCTACACACACACACAAAAAAAAAATTTAGCTTTTCTCTCTAAAAGAGATCCAGATATTATGAAGATGCAAAAGTCCCATCTCAGTAAAATTAGATGGAGTTTGACAAATGATGACTAGTTAATGGGAATTATATATATATCAAACTATAGATTTGAGAAGTGAATTAAAGCATCACTCAAGCAGATAGGAAATGAGACTAAGGATGTGTGATTTTCTGCATATCCTTTCTGTTGAAACACTGATTCAGGTTTCAACTTTCCATTGAAACACTTGTATGTTTCCAAGCATGTGATTTATGGAAAAATACTGCAGAAGTAGGATCAGCATGTCATTCTGAAGACACAATGGTTTTGTGTTAGTTGAAAAACATCACTCTGGAAATGATGTACAATAGAAACCAAGAAAAAAATAAAAATATTTTTTTAATTTAAAAAAAGCAGGAAGTCATGAGAAAAATGAATTCTCAAAATGATATGATGAGGTAAAAGGATAATAATTACAAAAGAAGAATTGCTGAACAATAAAATTGTAAAAGGAGAATTTATATCGATAGTGCTAAAAACAGTGAGAAATACTATTTTAGAAAAAGAATGTTGCCACCTTATAGCAAAAAAAAAAAAAAAAAAAAAAGGAAAAGTAGACATACCTGGCACTGTCCTTTAAGAACAGTTTTATAATTTTAATAATAACAAAACATTCTATAATTACCAAGTCCTCAAAAAAAAACCCCACTAAACAAACAAATATACAATAACAAAATTATAGATCTTTGAGGAATACTGGGTGGTTCAATCAGTTCAGCATCTGACTCTTGGTTTTAGATTAGGTCCCGATCTCAGGGTCCTGGGATTGAGCTCTCCATCGGGCTCTGTGCTTGGTGTGTAGTGGGCTTGAGATTCTCTCTCTTCCTCTCCCTCTGCACCTCCTGCTTGTGGTGTTTCTTTCATCTCTCTCTCATATAAATAAAATCTTTTAAAAAATAGAGGTCTTAATACAACTGATCAAAATTATTAAAAACTTTAAGAGAAATGAAATCTGAAACAATTTTGTATGAAAGAAAATAGGAAAACAGTTTTAACATATAAGTGCATTTTCAGATAATTAGTGACTCCAAAATTTCATCTTATATGTTTTAAATTTTTTTAAAACAGGATAACAAGTTATATATAAGCATGCAACACATACACAAGCTGGTTAAGAGATGGATCAAAATTTACACTGTAAGAACGGAGGACATTGCAAAAAATGACTGCTGCTGAGCAATATAGTTTAATTAATACTCAATTTGTTATTGCAACTTAACATGAGTATCAAAATAGTCTGAAGCAAAAATCTGAAATCTAAATTATGAGTGTTAAAAAACAGTTACAATAAAAAAATAAAATAAATAAATAAATAAATAAATAATAAATTATGAGTGTTGTAATAATCTTAGCTTATATTTTCAGAGGTAGTTTTGGTACAGTGGTTAATAATAGAGGCTTTTGAGTGAGAAAAACCTATTTTATTATTTTTCTATTTACTGAAGTGTAATTGGCATATAGTATTGTATGTATACAATATATGCAGTAGTGAGTCAACATTTATGTACATAATGAAGTGATTCAACATTTATATATATACATACATATATATATACGTATATATGTATGCATAATCCTGTGGAATAGAACTCAGATACGATTTCTTATGAGTAGATTATGCTATAGGCCTGGTCTGTTGACATAGCCCTGAAGCACAACAGTGAAGGGGTATTGCTGCATACAAACTTAAAAGAAATGGTTTCTGGTGATATTCACAGAAATTGAGAAAAAATGTTTTTACATTTAGTAGCTGCATACATGTGCCAAAGGATATAATCACTTTTTCAAGCATTGGAGTTGTATCTGGAGGAGCAGCTGCAGTTGAAGTCATTACCTATTCAAGTTTATAATAATTCACTATCATTATATAAAATACATTTCTGTAGAGTTCAAATAAGCACATTAAATATTAAATTGATAGGAATCAATACTTTTGCTTCTTTTGAGACAGTGGTGATGGCATTAATATCTATAATTTTTGCAGAAATGCAGGTCTGCTTTGATTTACTATTTTGGCAGATTGAGGAAGTGCTGTGGCTTCCACTGAGTTTTGCTACAAGATTATCCTCATGACGTGCATCAAGGAACTAATATAAGAATTTTGACAATTTGTCTATTCCTATTAAGCATTTCAGAATTGGGATAATCACAGGATAGGATCAGAGATGCATTAAACTTACTGTGAGGCAGATTTTAGACAAAACTTAGATTGATTACCTGCACATCATCTGCCTCTCCTCTACTGTGATTAATGGTTCATAGTAGTGTTTTGATGTCCAAAAATCTGAGTAAGTTAGAGACAGTGTACAACAGTCTCAAAAATGTCTAACTTTCCCATTAACCAGTATTCAGTGCTGTGGACTGAACTGCAAACTCCCAAAATTCGCATGTCTCAGCCTTAACCCCTATGTAATAGTATTTACAAATGGGGCCTTTGAGAGATAAAGAGCTTGATGAGGTCACAAGGGTGGATTCCCCATGGTGGGATTAGTGCCCTTGTAAGAAGAGACACCAGATAACTTGCCGTCTCTGCCATGTGAGTTCACAACTTGCCATTTATAACCCAATAAGAAAGTATTCATCTGAAACAGACCATACTAGCACCTTGATCTTGAATTTTCAGTCTCCAGAATTGTGAGAAAACAAATTTGTACTTTTTGAGCTACCCAGTCTATGGTATTTTGTTATGATAGTCCAAGCTAAGGCAGATATTGGTAGGGCAGTGGGGTGCTACTGTAACAAATACTCAAGAATGTGGAAATGGCTTTAAAGCTGGGTAATGGGTCAGGCTGGAAAGTTTTGAGGTACATGTTAGATATACGGGGCTTAAGGATAATTCTAATGACATCCCAAATGGAAATGAGGAACATGTTATTGGAAACTGAAGGAAAGCTGTTACTTGTAATGAAGTGGCAAAGAACTTGCTTGAACTGTGTTCCAGTGTTTTGCGGAAGTTAGGACTTGCAACATTGAAATTGAATTTTTAACTGAGGAGACTTCTAAAGAAAGTGTTAAAAGAGTGCTTTGGTTCTTCCTTTTACTTACAGTAAAATGTGAAAGGACAGAGATGAAGAAAGAATTACTAAAAAAACAAAAACAGAACTTGATGACTGGGAACATTTTAAAGCTATCTGTATTGCAAAAAATGAGAAATTGTATAATAAAGAAAACACCATGGGTGTGTCTACAATGTCACTCAATAAAAAGCTTATGGGATCATACAAGCAGAAGCACTGCCATTTGGAAATGAAAGAGACAAAGGTGGGACAAACTGAAGAAAGTTTGCTGGATTTCTTGGACTTCACAGTATCTGATGATAGAGCTAGTTCAGCTGTGAACCTGTGCTGTTCTTCAAGCAGAGGGGAAATTACCAAAGGAGATTCAGAGAGCATCAGGGCTACCACTTCAGCTGAAATAGAAGTAGATCTATGAAAAATGGCACCAGGTATGTCCTGAAGTAACAAGTGAGTTGTGTGACTAAGGGACACAAATAGGATTAGATAGTTAAGAGAGGTATGCCAGACAATCGACCTTGCCTACTAAGGCATTTGACCACATGACTGTATCTCCAAACTTTATATATATATATATATATATATATATATATAATGTGTGTGTGTATACACACTTTACATATATATGTATATAGTATGTAGTATATAATTATTTTTTTATGATTTTCAAGAATGTAGAAATTAATCTATGGCAATGGAAATAACAGTGGTTTTTGTTGGGAGTTGAATGACTGGAAAAAGAAATCCAAAACTACTTATGAATCTATAATTTAGAGAGATCATTCTAATTGCTCCACACAGAGAAAGAAGAGAAAATTCTTGGAAAATTGCTTATTATTATTATGTAAGAAATATTTACAGAATTGGATCATTTCTCTACCTACACAATGAAAGCCATTCAAGTGTGTTTAATACTTGGATATAAAACACAAAACACAGTTTTCATACTTTAGAATAAAAGGAAGAAGTCAGTTTTTCACCTAGCTTGGCAAGTGGATAAACCAGTAAGGAATAGCTTAATGACATTGGCTAGATTAAAAGTAAAAGCTGTCCAAACTAATGCATCATCTCCAAGGAAAAAGTAAAAATCACAGACTAGGAAAATATACTTGTGACATATATAACTAACAGTGGATGAATGACCAGAATGTATTTTTTAAAATCCCCAGTAAATCAATAAAAAGAAAAATTAGAAAATAGGTAAAAGTTATTAACAATTCATAAAAGTGACTAAAGAACATAAGAAATGATGGTAAGCTTATGAATAGTCATTTAAGTGAAGCTTAAACAACAGTAAGATGTAATTTAGCATGCAGCAGATTGGGGGATATGTAAAATCTGCCAACATCAAGCGTTGGTGAGAAAGTAGCTCAAGAAATATGCACTCTTGGTGGTAGTATAAATTGGTGTAACCACCTTTGAGAACATTTAAAAAAAATCTGGTAAAAAGCACATTTTCTACCCCAGCAACTACACTTGTAAAACCCTTGCATACTTTCATATGGAAGATTATCCTAATGTTTATTGCGGAATTGTTTGTACCTGAAAAACTGGAAGCAACTATAATATGGGAATAACTAACTATATCTGGGCATATATATTTGCATGATTAAATATTTAGAAAAGTGACAGAAAATGGACTCATGCTACATGTGTAGGTGAAATGGATAAAACTGAAACAATGCTTTTAAAAACAGAGCCGATTGCAGCATAATATCACAGGTGTAATGCATGTCAACTTTAAAAACAAACTATAATTGGCATACTCTGTTGGCAAGCCCATACATACGTAATATAATTTTAAAATGCATGGATATGACGAAAACACACTAACTTCTTGGTTGAATTTGTTATTGGGGATGACAATTGGTGAGAATAAATGTGATGTAGAGCATTTCACAGGACTTCAGCTGTGTCTGTAATATTTTAGTTCTCAAAAAAGGAAGTTCTGACTATATATGACAAACCTTAACATTCAGCAAACCTGGACATAGGCACATGGGGCTCTGCTATACTGTCTTCTTCTATGAATGGATCAAATATTTCTTTAAAAAATTATGTAAGAAATAAATCACCACCACAACAAAATAAAACGTGGTACAATTGAATCAGAATATAGACATTTTAACTCTCGGTCCTGAATCATAGAAAGTAAGAAATTCAGGAATCAAATATGCGCTCAGACCCGGGAAGCCATAGCATAGAATAGAGGAACAGGTACTACAAATGGTAAAAAACGTGTAATCAATCTACATGGGCTCACATACATTCTTGGATAGTAAATTTTAGAGGCTGAGAAGAGAAATCTATTAAGTAAGATATAAAATGCTTTTTTTTTTAATAGAAAAAGATTTTGAGTCTTCTTTAAATTTACCTCTCTAGCATTAAGGAAATTAAAACATTCTAAGTTTTAGAATAAAGGTTTTTAAATCATGGTAGAAACTTTTATAGATTTATATAATAAAACTTTTTTCTAAATAATATCACATCACACCTCATTAAGTTCTTGAACTTAACTTTGTGCTTTAGATTAACTGCTTCCTTTCCTTTGACATTTTAAATGAATGGAAATTAATAAAACAGTAGCCAGTTGACACACACAGTATTTCTCTCCTGCTCCATAGAAATGTGGTTTAATATGAGTTTCAATATAAAAGTCAAAAGACATTACGCTAAGTTTAAATCATATGCTTTTTGTTTGAAGATAAAACTTTCAATCTACTTAAATACTTGGCTGAAAATGTCAATAATTCTGAAGAGAAGAATAATAGTTTAAATGGTGGTGAGGCAAGAAGTCTGACGGACTACAAGTTAGAAATGACAATTAGATGTCATCTTCCTTAGCAGTTTCACTTCTAATACTTCTATGAAATGAACGAAGTACTGTTCCATATTTAACATTACAGGTGGAAAAGGAAATGCATTGAAGGAAAACTATACCAGCACTGTCCACCGTTGCCAGTATTACTTCATAGATGAAATTTTTCTCATCAAAACTGAAACAAGTGTAACCAAATTTGTGTCCTGTAAGGAGTATGACATGACTAACAACAAAAAGAGATATTAATATTTATTACTTTTTCTCCCATATTTAATGTGTTGCCATATTAATAGAAAAAAATTAAGAAGAGGACCGTGTCTATAGCCATTAGAGTTCTGTCATCCATTTATGAGCAACTTTGGTGCATATTTTAAATCTGGAAGCTTCAAGTTAAAGCCTAGGTGTGAAGCGGGATTAGTGCAACAATATGGAGAATGTGGGGAGATGAAAAACGGAGGGATCACACGTCGACAACTCAATTCAGTTGCTACTGTGCCACTTAAGCTGTGTAATTTTCTGTATTGCCCATCTTCTCTAAACTTATTTGGTTGATAAATGCAGTAAAATGTTTTTTATCTTATCTGGCAGGGTTTTCCAGATGGTTGCTATAATTGTTCAATGATAATTTATATGGAAATATCAACATATTTTGAAAGCCACATGGTGTTTTGCACAAATGGAAATTAATATAATTTTTATCTCCTGTATTTCTGGAGACATGTCAAATACACAGAAGTAAATAAGATGCTTAGGAACAAAGCTATTGGGTTTAGTAGATTAATTGTACAGTATAGTTAGGTAAGGGAGGAATTTGTTTTAAATCACGTTAAGCAGATTTCATTAAGGGGCAAGGATCATCAGGGCGACTACGTATATATCATTACAGGATGCTGAAGATCTGAGAAACCAGAATGTTTCAGGATGCTAATCTTTTGGACTTGCACATTTGATAGTTGGCAGATATGGCTCAGTAAATTCTGCTAAATAGGACTAGAAACATTTGATTTCAAACTCTAACTCAGCCACTTACTGTTTCTATCACCTTGAGTGAAATTACTTGGCTCTTGAATTCGATATTTTTAAATCTCTACAATAGAGATGGTAACAAGAATGACAATAATACTAGTAATATGAGAAGCTAACAATGAGTGCTGATTATAGCAGGTCCTATATTCAGTGCTTTCTTTGCAGAATAATCATGTACAAAGTTGGGAAGAATGAAGAATATTTTAGATACAAAAGATTGGCTATACTCCAATACATGTATGTGCTAAATAAAAATCCCAGTATTTCTTTTTTTTAATCAACTTGAGAAAAGGGAAGCACAGAATTGTAGCTGTGTTATGTGGCTTTGGAATAAATAGATAAGGGATTTATATTCTTACTCTGAAACAAACCAGGTTATTTTAAAATAATCAACTTCTTTAAGCCTCAGTTTTCTCAATTCCAAAATATGAGTATAACAGCAGTGGCGTAAAAATGTTACATGGTTTTTATAATATTGATTTTTCATAATATTTTCATGAAGATGAAAGTAAATATTTGTGCTTTATGAAAATGAGTGTCTCTTTCAGGTTCTAGGTTTTGAAATGCTTTGGAAAAAGTCAAAGATAGAGCAGTATTGTACCAAATTCTGAGTTTGTATTACGTATTATTTTGGAAATTCTAAATAACGTTTTTTTATAATGTGATAAATTGCTTAAGATGGGCAGTTTCATTTGAAATCAATAGTACTTTGTTTTCAATTCATTTTTAGACATTTGCCATTAAACATAGATTTTCTATTGTCGATTCATTCTTTAGTGATTTATTAAACTCATGTAAATAGTCATTTAAAAAATCTTTGTGAGTGATCAGGGAAAATTAATTGAAGAAAGTAAGTAAGAGAATTTTCAATTTAATATTAATGGTTTCCTATTTCAACTAAGATACTATTTTCAACAAATGATATAAAATTATTAAAAATAGAACATATGATATGTATCGAGGTGTACTTGTGCGGTTCAGTCATTTGAATATCTCAGCAGCCCAGAATCAAGTGTAATTAAGAGATAAGCTCAACTAGACTTCTGGTTGCAGGTTTTACAATTGGAAAGCCATCTGGAGTGCTCTGAGTATTGAACAATGATTGTTGGTCCATGTACATAGGTGCACGGTGCAGAGAGGCAGATTAACTCATTTGGTTAATAAGGAAAAATCTAGTGGAGTAAGATCATGTTTATTTCATTTTCTAAATTAAAAAAAATAGATTTAGATCATTTGAATGTATACAAGGTATAGAATACTCTGCTACATTCAATTTAAAAAAAAAAAAAAAGTATTGAGAGGTAAATCAAATATAGACCTGGTGCTTAGCCTTGAGAATTTTCCTTTAGAGATAGATAACATTTGTGCAGACACCAAAAATAAAATATTTAAAAGATGAGGACATGTAGGCAGTCAGGCAATCCTGGAAATAATTTTAAAGATGTTTCCTCTGGCCCAAAATGTGCACCAGAGTTTAGTGATATGTCACTATTGATGTAGTAGGCTATTAGTCAAAGTGAATTGACTGAAGCATGGATCATCAGAAAGACAATTTCCAGGGGGAAAATGCACATCCAAGCATTATCCTTCCTTACTTTTTTTTTTGCGTGTGTGCGTCAGATAGTTATAAAATGTTTCCAAAGCCGCCTTTCTATGTTTCTCTTCATCTCTATGCCTGAAATTTATTTCCTGCTTTGTATGCTGATTGACTCCCTAGATTTATGAAGTCAGGAGACTTCCTGCCAATGTGCCATTCATTCATAAAAGAAGTATTTGTTACTTCTTCCTATTTGTTTGTTTCTAAGCCAGAAATTTAAAGTTAAATAAGACACAGCCCTTGCCCTATCAAACTCAGTCTTGCTATTTGTACCAAAGAGTAGAGAAGAAAGGCAGTAGAATTGCAAAGAAGAGAGTCAGAGAGATTTTTACATAGAAGAGTTCTTTTTGTTTTTGTTTTTTGTTTTTTTTTTTGATAGTTAAGTAGGGCTCCTCAGTAAGAGAATTCTTAGAGAAAACTATTTTTCTAAAAGTGTCTAAGTTTAAAATTCGTGATGTGTGAATCACCTGTGAAACTGCAAGTAATTTAACATGGTTGGAACATAGGATCTTTGGGGAGAGGCAGGAAATAAGGCTGAAATAAGTTCACAGCATATATTAGTTTGTTATTGCTGCTTTAAAATATTATCAATGAAACAACACAGATTTATTTATCTTAGAATGCTGTAGTTTAGAGGTCTGGTACTGAAGTGCCCTTCAAGGTTTCTGCAGGGCTGTTTTTCTCGATGGAGACTCTCGGGATGAATGCATTCCCCTACTCACTTGGGTGGTTGACATGTAGCAGTTTCCTGAGTGGTCCTTGCTTCCTGGGTGGCTGACAGCTCCAGGGCTTGCCCACATCCCTCGGCTCTAGACCTTTCTCCAGCTTCAAAGCTGCCAGTGGTGGGCCAAGTCCTCATCATATTTAGAAACTCTTCTGTCCCGTCTTCACTGTTGGTGTCTCTGACAGTTGTTTCTGCCTTTTCTTTCACTTTTACAGGTCCATTCAATTTCACTGATTCCACTTGGATAATCCAGGATGGCTTTTTAGCAGAAGGTCAGTTGATTAGTAATACTCTTTTGAGATGTAAAGTAACATATTTATAGGATCCTTGGGATTATGTCTTGGACATGTTCAGGGGGCCATTACTCTGCCTTCCATGAGACACACGTGTCACTTTTGTTTAAAGGAAATAAAGGGAGGGGGATTTTCAGATTCTTCAGTGTACATCTGTTTATTCATCCTTCTTAATTCTTCTTTGCCCAATTCTAGCATGTTATATATATTTTTAAATACTCTTCCATTTTGTTTTTGTTATGGAACTAGTTAGCCTGTAGACATGCATATTATTCTGTAATTATTGCTTTAAACCTTTGTTACAGTAGTATATATTTACACTTTCATTTATATATTTCCCCCTATTTTTATTTCTTGGTCAGCATCACTGGTAGTTTTCCCATCTCATCTATCATTTCTAGAAACTTGCTGTTGGTTCTGTCAGGCTTACTTATATATTTTTCCCCTATGTTCTTGCTTTTTATACTTTTTAAAAATTTTATTTATTTTTTTCTCTTTATTTTTTCTACTTCTTGAAAGGTTGTAGCTCATTATTTTTCTCTAATTTGCCTTTTCATCATTGTGTCTACACTACACATTCCTCTCTATGTGCCTTTTTCAGTGTCCCACAAATTTTAGTTTCTAATGTTTTCATTGAAAACATTTAATTTTTTAGATAATTCCTTCTAGAAAGAGTTAGTAAGAGTATTTTATTTAGTATGCAAAAATTTTATACTTCTACCATATTTTAAAAATTATTAATTTCTATTTTACTACACTGTGAATAAAGAGCATATTTTGTATGCTTTTGATTCTTTAGAGAAAATAAGGCTTTTTTGTAGATTATTTTATGGTAAATATTTTAAAACTTTCCTTTGGCTTAATATAAGTGAGCATTTTCTGCTTAGGTGTATATAATTCTAAGTATAAATATTTGTTAAATTTTTGAAATTTAAATTGAAATTTTATTTATGTTGTTTTACCTATTGTCTCATTTACATATCAGCTTCTAAGGGAAATTAAAAGCACAATTTAATATTTTATTATTGTTTAATATTTGGAGGGCTATATCATTCATCATCCTTGACATTAGAGGTGAAATCTATCAGATTCGTAATGAACAGATAATCAATATCTTGTAAAAGGAGTTTAAGTAATTATAGGAAAAGAGAGAAAGTAGAAAAACTTTTCAGCTGATTTTATTAACCAGTTATGTATGATAAAAGAAAAAAAGGCCATTTAATTTATGAATATTAGGAATATATTGTATCTTATCTAATTATTGTTAAAGGTATATTGCTGACAGAAGTAGCAAATATGCTTAACAGAGTGACATTTTTGTTAATGTATTTAAGTTCGTACATTATCAGTGATATTCTCACTTCTAATGTTTAACATTACTAGGAGAGAAGGGTGAAACTATAAGGAAAATGCATAAGAAACATGAGGACACCTGGGTGGCTCAGTGGTTGGGCATCTGCCTTTGGCTCAAGGTGTGTTCCTGGGGTTCTGGGATCGAATCCCACGTGAGGCTCCCTATAGAGAGCTTGTTTCTCCTTCTGCCTATGTCTCTGCCTTTCTCTCTGTATCCCTCATGAGTGAGTGAATGAATGAATGAATAAATAAATAAATAATCTTTTTTTTTTATAAAAAAGAAACATTAGGATTGGAAAAGAGAATTTTTTAAAAAATGTGATATAAAAAGTGAATCAACATATGAAAAAATTCATCAAGGTGGCTGGATAAAGGATTAATTTATGGCCATCAATAGCACTACTTTGTGGCAGCAGAATCAAATAATAAGCATTATTTAAACAAATATTACTCATCATAACAACCAAAGTATTAAATGCTTAGCAGCCAACATAAAGAACTAACACTTTTATAGAGTAAATTACAACTATAATGAAATAGTAAAATACATAAGGTTGTAACAATAGATTTAAATAAATAGAAAAATATACCATGTACAGGGATGAATAGCTACTTTTTTATTTATCTAACATGTCAAATTCTTCCAGAATAACAGACATTATCATTACTATCATTAACAAACAAAATAAGATTTTAGGCTGAGCAGCTGAGTATTCTGAGACATTTGACCATCTTATTCTAAAATGGATATGAGAGTATTCAGTTGCAGGTGAACATTGATGATAAGGTACTCCTACTGACAAATACTGAAGTATACTGAGAAACCATAGTACTAAGTACAAAACCAAGGAATTTGACTAGGAGAACAAAATGGAAGACACAGAAACATATATGTGTGTATGAGAAACATATGTGTTTATGTGGGAAACGTTTTATTACGGATGGGGCAAGGATGAGTTATTTAGTAGGTAGCGTTGAGAAAACTCTATGGAGAGGAGGGCAGCTATATCATTGTTTTATTCCAAATTATGTTGCACTTAAAGTGTATTAATATTCTCAAGTACAAGGAAAAAAGTATAAAGATAATAGAAAAAAAGACTGAGAAGAGCTTTTAATGTTACCAAGGGGTGAAAACTCTTAGATGTAAAAAGCACAGCAGACAAGAACAGATTTGATAATACACTCACAAATATTTAAATTATCTTCACTGACATTCTCTATGACCAAAGTTACAGATATTTAAACAACCAGTTAAAGATATTTCTGAATATCCTCTACATATATAAAACTAAAACAAAATATTAATGACATAAATAGGAAAGAGCTCTAGTTATAGGGTAATAAAAAGAAAAAAAATATTTCAACAGTAAAACTGACATAGAAATGAACAGTTAGTTTACAAGAGTTGTAGCCCAGTGGCTGTGCAAACTTAAGTAGTCAGGGGGGAAAAAAACAAATTAAAACAAAGTGAAAATATTTAGATGTGGATACAATCTACAGGTGACAAGGCTATGAAGAAAGGGAGTCCTTGACAGTATCTAGGGAAATCAAGCTTGCATAAACATTAAGATTTAGTGATCCTAATCCTGAATGCTGTGTTCCCAAAGGAAAAAAAAGAAAATTCTCAGAGGTCTTGAGAAGACCTAAAAGGTGTTAATGGAAACTGTTTGCTGTCACAAGGTGTCTGTCTCTAGGTATATGAGTAATAAATAGTAAAGTAGAAGTAGTAAGAGGGGAGAGACTATAGTACATAGAGCACATGGATACATCTCAAAAATCTGGTGATGAATAGGAAAAATAGTAAATATATATATATATATATATATATATATAAGTAAATAGGTTTTAAAGCTTATTGCCACTTGAGTAAATGAAAATAACATAGTCATGAAACAAAGAAACATGTTTTATAATGACATTTGCCAATTAAGAACATGTATGGAGCACATTAGTTTGTTGCCTGTGGAAGAGAGGGATAGAAGTAGTTATTAGGAAGAAAAGGGAAAACAAGACAGGAATTGTTCATATCAGAAAATTCTATAATAGTGGTTTACACTCTTAAATATTCTTTTTTTTTTCCCTAATGTACAGTGAGTTTAGAATTAGGTGGAAGTATGTTATTATAACAGCTCATGATATTATCAATCAAATTCTTTCTATCTGGAACATGTAGCTGTGTACAACATGGCTGCAATATGTCTGTTTCACCTCCAACTTTGACATATACATTCTAGTTGGGAAGAAAGGTAGGACCTGGAGACCAAACACAAAAAAGAGATACCGATTGAACCTCTTTCTATTAAACTGCTTTCCCAGAAGTCCTACTCAGAAACTTTTGACTACCTCTCACTGGCCAAAATTACATCCCAGAGCGACCTGTAGTTGCAAAGACACCTGGAAAATCAGACGTTTAAACTTTTAATTGTAAAGAACAGAAGAAAATTATAGTAAATGTCATTATAAATGCATGCTCAATAAGACTTTGTCCATGTGTACTATGTAGATCTAATGGGTTGATAATGTCCAATAGAAAATAAAAGGGACGAGATCCTGGTGGCCAGCAGATAATAGAAAGTGAGTTTGGTGATATAATGATAAAATGTTATAGTATGAAAGGTAACAAGAGTCACCGGGAATTACTGAAAGTAAGAATGAAATGACGAAAGCGCTGTTTTCGAAAGATCAATACGGCTGTGAGTTGTGGGATGTGTTATAGAAGTGGTAAACTAGAAACAAAAGTGGAGTAGAGAAGTGTTTTACAGTATAATAAAAGTTACAGGACTTCATGCCCCTATGTTTAATTCTGACCCTCATGAGTAGTTTCATGACCTTGATGCCCGTTGAATCTTTGAGTCTTATTTTCTTCATCTGGACCTTAGAAATGATGGTACTAACTGCTGCAACAAAGTGAAAAAAATGTTTGTAAAAATACCTAGCAGTGTAGCACTTTTAGTATATACAGAAACATCCTTCTCATGATAAACAATACCTACTAGAGACCTCTCAGAAGTATCATTCTTAGTGGCAAAATAGTGGAGTTTTTTCCTCCTTAAAGGCAAAAACAAGATAATGTCCACTGCATAGTATGTTTCACATATCAAAGTGTTGCTCTTAGCCAATGAAATAGGCAAAGTAGGAAAGAGTAATGAGATTATGGTTCTAAGATAATTTTTATATCAAGGGATTAATAAAAGCTAATCTCATAAATCCTAGTGGGAATTTATAACAGACTGATGGAACTAGCCCAGTAACAATTCTGAGTGAGCCCGATTAGTTCTCATACCCATTCTCCAGTTATTTCTCCACTTGCTAAATACATCAGACTCTGACTCAAGCACACTTTGTCTCCTAGTACGATCTCTATGTGATCTCAACAGTAACACACAACCTACTTTGATCATTTTTCATAAAATTATAGAATGCTAACACTTCCAAAGCAAAGAGTTGACTTTCTGAGCTCTGCTAAACTATCACACAGATGATGGTTGAGAAGATAGGAATATCCTTAAGGTTATCCATTTTGGGATACTGTTTATCAATGATTATCGGTGAACCTGAGTTCTTTTTTCCCCCTTTTCTCCTACTGAAACTACACTGCCATTTCTCTACCCACATAAACAAACAAACTTAGTATAGAAATCTTGATGAGACAAATATATAAAATTTGCCTCTCTATATATGTATAATCAAAGATCTACAAAACAATAAAGATCTCAGTAAGAAATATATTCAGACACTAAATGCAGGCCTATGTGAAATTATTGTCATCCACATAAATGACATTTTGGTAATTGTGGCACAATCTTGAGGACCATAAAATGTCTGTTAAACCTGTTATTTAATTTTTTTAAATTCTGGTTCATTTTCCCAGTCAGGCCCAAACTGTCATTTTGCAAAGTTTGATTAATAAATAACACCACTTTACTTATTACTGTAAAACTATGATGTATTCAGATTTTAACAAAGATTCCACATTCAAATTATCATGAATAATTCAGCATAATTTTAACTAAGCATGCTCTTAAACAGTAAAAGGACTTTGTTAGTTTTTGCAGAAAATCTCATCATTTACTTTATCTGCATCAGGATTCTGAGGTAGCATGCTGACAAATATACTAATTTTAAGAAGATAATGTGGTTTCTTCTCTTTATCCTATTCTATAAAATGTAATGGAAAACCAAACAGATTCTAATACTTATTCAACTCTGTCTCAAGTTGTTACTATATATTCTCTCATACAACCCTCACACTTCTTTGAGTTTGGAGCTATTATTTCTCCTACTTTACAGAGGAGGAAAAGGGACTTGCCTTAACTAATGAGGCTAGTTGGTAGTGGGGAGAGATGGGCACCAGGAATGGTGTCTCCAGAGCTTGCTCACTTAACAACTATTCTCTACTGGCTTTTCTAAGAGATTTCCTATATTCTTTGCTTCAGTTGAGGTTATGCCTTGACCTAACATAGGACCTGAGTATGAAACTATTGGTTTGCACACCAGTGATTAAAGCCTGCATTTAGTCTTGTAGCTTATTGTATATCTTGAGTGGAAGAGTAGAGTTATGTGAAAGGAATAAAACAGTTGTTCACTTTGGGCGCAAATAGATTGCCTCCCTTCTGGGCCCTATATAAACCTAAGAAAGGATTTTCCTTCATGAGTTTAACAGTATCTGGACTCTTACATGTGATTTATCAAAATAGGCTGAATGAATTCTGAAAAACAAGTCATTTGAAAGCTTTTTATTTGCTTCTATGGGAACATAACAGAAAAGCCAGAAGCAAACAAAATAAGTTTATCCTGTTGCGTGTATGTCAGAGATGCCCCCGAGGTGCCTTTATAATAATGTACTATGAATAATTCTGTCTTAACAACCAGAGTTTAATAAGAATAAATAATTCTCTTTTTCACATTGAGAATTGAAAGGATGTCCTTTGGTATAAAATTCTAAAAATTGTTTTCAATATTGAACAAGAGTGAATGATATTGTACCTGGGCGATGAGTTAATGTATTTCTTTTCCTCTATTGGATCATCTTTTAAAAACAATTATTCTCAAGTAATCTTTTAAACCTACAGTATTCTTATTAGGTAAAATGATGCCTTTGTCAACTCTCATTTCTGGGCTTTATTTTGTTATACCTGTCTTTTATAATGTAAGTAACATCAAATATTTAAAAAGTTGAGAATATAAATAATGTTTGATATTTTTCTGTCCCTTTAATTACGTAGACAAAGGCAAGAATTTTAAATGGCATTTTATTCACACATATCCTAGATAAAATTGCTAAAATTAAACATAAGTGAGTTTTTCAGTAAATAGCAAGAGTCAAATAGCTCTTGGACTAGAAAATAAGTAAAGCCAAATCTTCATCATGCATTGTCTCCAATATGGCACTTTATAGTGTAAGCTCAATACATAAATTAAATATATTTAGGATTGTTTTTATCTACATGTTTTGAAGATGAGATGGCCACATCAATATATGTATCAAAATTCCCAATAGGAGTAGAGCTTAATATCTGAAGTTAGGTACTCAAATTTTCAAACAAAGTAGACCATGAAATGCATTTAATCCCTGAAATAATTTGTCTTCTCCACTTCCCTTCAAGTCATCACTGAAAGGGACTGAGATGCTCTAGCAGTCCTTTCTGGCTGCTGCCAACATATTGTGCAGAGCCACTTGGAACTATGGAACTATTATCATTTTTATTCGTCAGTCAACAGATCATAGGCAACTCCTTCATAAGACCCTAGAAGGGAAATGAGGGAAATATAGTTGTGAGGTAAGAATAGACACCCTGGTAATGTATGCAATTTATTTTTCCTTTAAGACCTATGTGAAGATAATCCTTGTCTCTCCCACTTCTAATGATCAAGTACTGTTACTCTTTATCTCCAGTTGTACTTTAGTGTATACTCTATGTAATGACACACTACGAAGTCTTGTTGATTGATGAGAATAAGTATCTGTTTAGACTGGCTTCTGTCACACATATCCCTGAAGATATTGATATTGACTTAAGCCTGAGGCATGTTAGGAAAGTGCATCACTGTTCTTTCCAGGAGAAAGCAAAGGGTTTTTTTTGTTGTTGTTGTTGTTGCTGCTGCTGCTTAGTAATTTCCCATAGATAGCTGTTTAGCTGTTTATCAGGTGTTGGGAAGTATGCTCTCTGCTCTAATGAAGAGTCCACATCTGAAAAGAGTTGCAACTTGAAACCCCCCTTAAGTTTATAGTGATACACTTTTACTTTTGAGACCCATATGTCTTTTTCAGAGTATTTCAGACAGGTTATACATTGATATTAAAGGCATAATCACCTCTGAAAATTATAAATCTTTGATGTGGTTCTAACACTACGATGACCTCAGGATATGGCATTGCTTTTTCTTACTCTGTTTGATAGAGAAGGTAATTTCTGAGCACATCTTCTCGGCTCTTTAAAATAAAACAAAATAGAATTATTTATGCCAAGGATCATGGACCAATAAAATGAACTCTACATTTGCTCCAAATATCTATCCCAACTACATGCTCACAAGTTGAAGGTTCACCATCGTGTGAGTTAATTTGGGGTTCCACTATACTAAGAGGCAGACTCAAGCCCCAAATCCTTTATTAACATACCATGATGTACACATGATACTTGGTCGCGGGGTCCTTCCTCAAGAGTATGTAGACTGCACTTCCCTCAGAGAGCAGACCGTATTGGGGGTACACACTGGGGGAAAGAGAAGGGTTCTAGCTCTCTACTTTAATGACCTTAGTCAAGCTTGTAATCCCCCAGACTTACAGTTTTCTTGGTTTATAAATCCAGCAGTAACTGCCCTACAAATGCCATCAACACCCTCTTAAAAGTTTCCTATGAATAGATCACTTTCGTTGCTATTTTTCTGTTCTTCATTGTCTCTGATAAATAATGCCTCTGCCATATGAGAATCTTACTATCTTCGGTGATTTGGAAACCCTGTTTGGTGGCATAATCTTCCACCAACATTCTCAGACTGCACATACCAACTACCACAAGTGAGTTTTGTTATGTTACTATTCACCTCACTAATGCAGTTTTCAAAGAGGTGGTCTTAGAGGATTCTTGGGAGACATGGCAAGCTGTGATTGAATGGGATTCACATGATGTAATTCTTCCAACATTTTTAGCTCCTTTGATTATTTCCATTATGTAATGCAAATTAAATTTTAATATCTAAACTCAATTTTATCATATTCAACATAAAGTCCAAGTGCTACTCAGCCAGATGAGTGAATACTAGACCATTTAAGAATTTAAAATAAAAAAAATGTAAATTTTTTAATTCATTACATTATTTTTTTTTTAATTTTTTTTATTTTTTTTTATTGGAGTTCAATTTGCCAACATATAGCATAACACCCAGTGCTCATCCCCATCAAGTACCCCCCTCAGTGCCCCTCACCCAGTCACCCCCAACCTCCACCCACCTCCCTTTCCACCACCCCTTGTTCGTTTCCCAGAGTAAGGAGTCTCTCATGTTCTGTCTCCCTTTCTGATATTTCCCACTCATTTTTTCTACTGTCCCCTTTATTTCCTTTCACTATTTTTTTATATTCCCCAAATGAATGAGACCATATAATGTTAGTCCTTCTCCGATTGACTTATTTCATTCAGCATAATACCCTCCAGTTCCATCCACGTTGAAGCAAATGGTGGGTATTTGTCGTTTCTAATGGCTGAGGAATATTCCATTGTATATAGACCACATCTTCTCTATCCATTCATCTTTCGATGGACACCGAGGCTCCTTCCACAGGTTGGAACATTCCAACTTCCATATGGAAGTCCACTTCCATAGTGGACATTGCTGCTAGAAGCATCGGGGTGTAGGTGTCCCGGCATTTCACTGCATCTGTATCTTTGGGGTAAATCCCCAACAGTGCAATTGCTGGGTCATAGGGCAGTTCTATTTTTAACTCTTTGAGGAACCTCCACACAGTTTTCCAGAGTGGCTGCACCAGTTCACATTCCCACCAACAGTGCAAGAGGGTTCCCCTTTCACCACATCCTCTCCAACATTTGCTGTTCCCTGTCTTGTTAATTTTCATCATTCTCACTGGTGTGAGGTGGTATCTTATTATGATTTTGATTTGTATTTCCCTGATGGCAAGTGATGAGGATTATTCTCTCATGTGCTTGTTGGCCATGTCTGTGTCTTCCTCTGTGAGATTTCTGTTCATGTCTTTTGCCCATTTCATGATTGGATTTTTTGTTTCTTTGCTGTTGAGTTTGATAAGTTCTTTATAGATCTTGGGTACTAGTCCTTTATCTGATAGGTCATTTGCAAATATCTTCTCCCATTCTGTAGGTTGTCTTTTAGTTCTGTTGACCGTATCCTTTGCTGTGCAAAAGCTTCTTATCTTGATGAAGTCCCAATAGTTCATTTTTGCTTTTGTTTCTCTTGCCTTCATACATGTATCTTGCAAGAAGTTACTGTGGCCGAGTTCAAAAAGGGTGTTGCCTGTGTTCTTCTCTAGGATTTTGATGGAATCTTGTCTCACATTTAGATCTTTCATCCATTTTGAGTTTATCTTTGTGTCTGGTGTAAGAGAATGGTCTAGTTTCATTCTTCTGCATGTGGATGTCCAATTTTCCCAGCACCATTTATTGAAGAGACTGTCTTTTTTCCAGTAGATAGTGTTTCCTGCTTTGTCGAATATTAGTTGACCATATAGTTGAGGGTCCACTTCTCGATTCTCTATGCTGTTCCATTGATCTATGTGTCTGTTTTTGTGCCAGTACCACACTGCCTTGATGACCACAGCTTTGTAATACAACTTGAAATCCAGCATTGTGATGCCCCCAGCTATGTTTTTTTTTTTTTTTTTTTTTTTTTTTTAATATTCCCCTGACTATTCGGGGCCTTTTCTGATTCCACAAAAATCTTAAGATAATTTGTTCCAACTCTCTGAAGAAAGTCCATGGTATTTTGATAGGGATTGCATTGAATGTGTAAATTGCCCTGGATAGCATTGACATTTTCACAATATTAATTCTGTTTTTACATTAGCCATAATTATGGTCCAATATAATCTCCATATATTAGAAAGTACTAGTGATTCTTTTGGTGTTTGGGGCATTTTGAGAGGTGCCACATAAATAGTTTGCCAACCACTGGCTCCCATCATTAGCCAGACATCCAACCGATTTCTCCCATATTAAGAGCCTTGCCTTGAGAAGCCAAATGAACTCCTACTTTATGAAAGTAGTACCACTCCAAAAGGGACATTTTTGATAAGCTAATATGAGCATAACAATATTCAATTGTTCCCTAATTTAGTAATCAAGAAATTTACTTCATTACTCTTAGGACAGAGCTTTTAAATTTGGCAAACTGTAGGAGTAGGCTGCATGAAATTTGGGTGTATTGGCAATATTAGCTTAGTCCATTCAGGCTTCTGTTATGACAAAATACCATAGACTGGTTAGCTTAAACAGCAAATATTCATTTTTCACAGTTCGAAAGGTTAAGAAGTCCAAGATCAAGGTGCCTGGTAATGTGGTGTCTCATGGGGGCTCTGTCTCTAGTCTGCAGATGACCGTCTTCTCTTTACATTCTCCCTTTCCGTGGTGCTTGTAGTGGTAAGAGAGAGAAAGAACTCTTTTATCTGTCCCTCTTTGTATAAGGGCATTTAATTGCATCATGAGGGCCCTACTCTCATAACCTAATCTGACCCTAATTACCTCCCAAATGCTTCACCTCCAAATACCAACACACTGGCAATTAGGGCTGCAACATACGAAATTTTAGTGTGACACAAACTTTCAGTCCTTGAAACTGTAGAAAAATTTTTTTTTTTTTGGAAATAAGAGATGTTAAAAGCAGTCTTTTTCGGACAATGTGCATTTTGAGTCCGTCATTTTCTTTCTTTATGCTCTCAAATGCAATTTAGATCAGGCCATCCCATAGTTCCTGTATTAAGCCCAGGAAGAATTTATAATAGCTATTAGGTAACTTACAGAAGCAACTGGAGGGTTGGATAGTGTCCAAAAGCTCATGGAAAAACTGGTGTGATAGTAGAACTTAACTTGGATGAAAAACTAGAATCTTTTTCCTTACCTTTCAATCCAGAATAAGTCCTTTCTTTAAAGAAGTTTTTCTAAATACTTCTAGACAAGAAAATTGTTTAATGGAAACATTTGCTTTTTTCTTTCTTTCTTTTTCTTTGCTTACTTATTTTTTCATGAGACACAGAGAGAGAGGCAGAGACACAGGAGAGGGAGAAGCAGGCTCCCTGTGTGGAGCCTGATGTGGGACTTGATCCTGGGACCCCGGGGTCACGCCCTGGGCCAAAGGTAGACGCTCAACCACTGAGCCACCCAGGCGTCCCACAGTTGCTTATTTCTTAAGATTTTTAATATTAATAATAATAAGTGTTTCCCACACTGGCTGTACCATTTTACATTCCGATAGTAAACATATGAGTGATCTTTTTTTTCCACATCCTTCTGGCCTTTGGGGTTTTTCAGTTTTTTTTTTTTTTATTTTTTTTTAACCATTCTGATTGGTACATCGTGATTATCTTATTGTGGTTTTAGTATGCATTTACCTGATTGCTACTGATGTTGAAAAATCTTTTCATGGGCTTCTTTGCCCTTTGTATATTCGTTTCAGTGAAATATCCCTACATGTTTTTTACCCACTTTCTTGTTGGGTTTTTTTCCTTAACTGTTGAGTTTTCAGAGTTTTTAATATAGTTTTTAGTACTTTGTTGAGTGTGTGGTTTGCCCACATTTTCTCAATCTGAAGCTGTCTTTTCATCCTTTTCACATAAACTTTAATGAAACATTTTAATTTTTATCAGATTCAATTAATCAACTTTTCCTTTTGTGGATCATGCATCTGGTATAAAGTATGAGAATGCTTTGCATAGGGCTGATCTCAGACATTTTCTTTTGTGTGTGTGTTTTTTTTTTTAAGTTTTATATTTTTACATCCTCCATTTAAGTCCAAGATTTCTTTTGGGATCTCAGAACTTTTATACAAGTTGTGAGATTTAGATTGAAATATTCGTTCATTTTTCACTTTGCATATTCAGTTGCTCCAACATTTTTTGAAAAGGCTATTTTTTCTCTATTGAACAGCTTTTACAATTCTGCATTTTTGTCAAACATCAATTGAGTATATCTGTTATGGTGTAATTCTGGTAACTCTATTATATTCCATGAATCTATATTTCTATCCCTTTAACAATACCATATAGTCTTTATTACTGCAACTAGGTAGTAAGTCTTAATATCAGGTTTTGATCAAGCACAATGATTTCTTTTACTTTTTGTTGTTGTTGTTAAGATTAAGATTATGATTATATAGCTAATCTAGGATGTTCCTTTTCTTAAAGATTTTGTTTATTTTTTCATGAGAGATACAGAGAGAGAAGCGGAGAAGGAGGCTCCTCGCAGGGAGCCCAATGTGGGGCTTGATCCCCAGAGCCCTGGGATCATAATCTGAGCTGAAGGCAGATGCTCAACCACTGAGCCACCCAGGCGTCCCTAGGATAAGTTCATCTATCTTCATAACAATCCATGTTAGGATATTGGTAGGACTTGTTATTAACCCTACAGATCAGTTTGACATTTTTGAATACTGTATGCCTCTCCATTTATTTAGATCTTTGAATACCTTCATCAGCTTTTTAAAATTACTAGTATACAATTAGTATTGTAATCATAGTATGTAGATCCTGTATATCTGGGTTTTTTAAGAAGATTCTATTTATTTATTCATGAGAGACACAGACTGAGAGAGGCAGAGACACAGGCAGAGGGAGAAGCAGGCTCCATGCAGGGAGCCCGATGCAGGACTCGATTCCGGATCCCGGGATCATGACCTGAGCGCTAGGCAGGGGCCCAACCGCTGAGCCTCTCAGGCATCCCTCTTTTTAAGTACACAACTAAGCATTCCATTCCTTGGTGCATTTATTAATTGCATTTTGCATTTCAGGTTCTGCATAGTCATTCTTAATATAAAGAAATGTGACTGATTTTATATTGATCTTGTATCCTGAAACTTGTTGAAAACTGCTTACTTTTTTTCCAGTCTCTGTTTTCCTTTTACTCTGATAGATTTTTTTGTTTTGTTTTGCTCTACATAAGTATTCATATCATCTGCATACACAGTTTTATTTACTCCTTTCCAATCTGAATTTTTTTTTTTACATACTTTAATTGCCTCCTTTCAGTGGCTAACCCTTCCAGAACTATGTTGAATAAGAATGGAGAGAGCAGTGGTCTTTGCCTGTTCCTAAATTTAGGAGGGCACTAATCAGTCTTTCACCATTAAAAATGATACTGGCTTTAGGGTTTTTTGTAGATGTAATTTATCAGTTTGCTGTCATTCATTTCTATTCCTAACTTAATTATCTTTTTAAAATCATGAATGGGTATTGGATTTTGCCAAATGCTTTACTGTGTCAATTGACAGGGTCCTATGGTTTCTTTTTCAAATTGTTTATATGGTTTATTCCTTTGTTTGATTTTAGAATACTGGACCAGTTTTCCATGTTTGGGATAAATCTCACTTGGTCATTGTATATGTTGCTGGATTTGGTTTGCCAGAGTTTTGTTGATGATTTTTATATCTGTATTCAAAAGAGATATTGTTCTCCAGGTTTCTTTTCTTGTGATGCCTTTGTCTGGTTGTAGTATCTGATCCCTTATAATGAATTGTCAAGAATTTTTTTTCTTTCACACTGGAAAATTTTGTGTAATTTTTGCTAATTCTTTTACATGTATTTGGAATAATTTTCCAGTGAAATTATCTAGGCCTATCTATTTATTTTTTTGGAGTTTTTAAATTAAGAATTCAGTTTATATTTCATAGTAATAGATGTTGAAATTTTCCCTTTCAATTTGGTTGAGATTTGGTAGTGTGTGGCTTTCACAGAATTGTTTACTGAAATCAGAACTTTCTGAAATATTTGAACAAATAGAATGTCTAAAATGGCAAATTAAGCATACTACACTTATAAGACTGTTTTGGTGGTTATTAATATTTTTACAACAATAAAGAATTGATAAAACTTTTAGTTTAGAGTTCCTATTTCCATTGCTAGCTAACTAGGTAAGTCAAGCCACTTCTTCAACTGAGGAAAAATAGAAAGGCTAGTCAAATATTTTAAAATCTGCCCCTTACGTATGAAAATTAATAGTAATATGAAAATAGTGGGGGAAAAACCCAATCATATTCCACCCAAATTGTTCAGAAAAAAATGTGTTTAGGGAAAATGTTATTAATACTAATATTTCATATAAAAGCCTGAAAATAAAATAAATGAATTAAAGTAATTATAAAATGTAAGGAAAATCAAAATAAATTTTAAAAAATAAGGCATACTAAATCCAAATGTGTCCACACATTTTCTAAAAATCACACAAACAAAGGGAGAGGAGATTTAAACTTCAGTAACTCACACCTGAAATATAAGCAAGACAAAAAGAATGATGTAAATGTTACATGTAAGTAGGGATGTTAACCTTCAAGATAAGAAGAGCTTGTCTGGAGTTCACATTAGTGTGTAGAGTCAGGCAGTGACGATCAAAAAAAAAAAAAAAATCAAGGGTGTCAGGGGTCTAGCTGAGACAGAACAAAATTAATTCACCAGCAAAGGCAGTTCCATTGTGAGGGCAGTAGTACCTAAAAGGGAAATGAGGGCTGGCACATCAGCATACTGTTTTCTAGGTGCTACATTGAAACAGGTTTGAAATTGCCCATGACCAGAAGTGATAGTCTCGGAAAAGCATTACTGTAAGAAACAATTTGCTAAGTAGAGAAAATTATGAATCCTGCAGAAACAGGAGGAGGTTAACAGAATCAGAAATATACCCTCTTTATTAAAAAATGATACTTTCAATGAAATCTTATTTCACTAAACACCAACAAAAGAAGTTATTTATTTATTTATTTATTTTTATTTTTTAAAGATTTTATTTATTTATTCATGGGAGATGGAGAGAGAGGCAGGCTCCATGCAGGGAGCCCAACATGGAACTCGATCCTGGGACCCTGGGATCACCCCCTCAGCCAAAGGCAGATGCTCAACCACTGAGCCACACAGGCATCCCGGTTTTTTATTTTTTTATTTTAAAAGAGGATCTTTTCAAATGAAGATCCTAGAAAGGAATGCAGAATCTTTAAGCCTCCTCCCAGTGGAGACATATCTGCTACGGTCATTTTAGAAAAATTCAAAGGTTTGTATAATGATTGCGACTAGTAGGAATCCCCCAAAACTATTATGAGAATCAAATGTATGTCTGATTAAAATGCTTATGATAAATCAAGGAAAAAGCAAAGAAAAATATACTATACACTGTAATTTAGTGTATTCAATATAAATTAAATAATGTTGAACAGCCTTTGTAGAAATCAAATAACTCCTAAGTCAAAAGTGCATATAAAATGGACAAAACCAGAAAACTTTGAATACAAATTATTGCCAAAACTCAGTAAAGAACGACAAGTGAAATACAATTCCATTTTATAAATGGTGATTAAATTAGGATGCCCAAAGGAAAATAAAGGTTAATGTATGCAAGAGACATTAAGAAATGAAAGCATCAAGAAACAAAAATAAAATAGAGAGTAAAAGGATCAGAAGATATAGAAGATAAGCAAATCCTGACATACACAACTGGAATCCCAAACAAAAACAGAACATGAAAGAAATTGTTTTAAACTATGATTCAAGAAAATTTCTGAAAAGTCCTGAGACTACTAATTGAACAAACCTAATGTATATGCAGAGAAACTGACATTGAACAATCAGCTCTGTAAGATTCTAGTAAAGTTTTGGATGTTAAATAAATGAAGAAAAATATTTATGGGGCCTCCATGCAAAAAGAAGCAAGTTACTTACTAAGGGAAAATAAAACCAAACACGTGTTGGGATCAAATATCTAGGAGATAATGGAAAAAATTAAGATAACAGTGGAATATGGTTCATTAAATTCAAATAGGAAGTATGAGTCAATAATTTCATAGCTAGGCTATAAGGCTATAAAAAATAGAGATTAATACTTGTAAAAACTCTTTCAATGTAAGCATGCGACTTCCTTGAACAGTGTACTAAAGGATGGATTTCATCTAATTTAGAAGTGATTATGTAAATATTAGCTAAAGAACTGTCAGTGAAAATCAATGAGCATATTAATTAAAATCTAAGACAAAAATGAATTTGTGATAAAAACAAGGTATAAAGGTCACATATGCCAAAAAGTGGAAATAGAAGGAAAAGAAAAAATAGGAAAGTAGAAAAAATTATTGATTGTTGAATAGGTGAAAGTCAACTCAACTAGTAGAATCTTAGTTAAGAAGAACAAAAACGGAAATAATGGGTGAGAGTTAACTCGAATATTTTAAAGTGGAAACCAACTAGTAGTAGCTTAACTAAAGGGGAAAAAAGAATTAAGGATATATTAAAGAATTAAGGATATAATAACAGTAACTCCTAGAGCAATAATAAAAATTTTCATTGTTTAAAAAAAAATAATGAAAAAATATACCCCCCTAGAGAAAGAAGCAAATATATCCTCCATCCTCTCCCCCTGACTCTTTTTCCACTCCTCTAAAATTAATTATGAAGTCATAGACATAGCAAGTATAAAATAAGACAATATGGCAGTGTTGAGCATGGTCATATCAGACATATCAATAACTATAAATTGATTTAAAAGCCCACTAAAAGGCAAAGCTAGTGAAAGTAACAGATTAGTGAAAGATTTGTTTCCAGAACAAGATGCAACTGTGCTATAAAACATGGGAGACACCTGTTTTAAAAATATGATTCAGAAATGACGGAGAGGAAGAAGAGAGAGATAGAGATAAAAAAAGAGAAATAGATGAGGTTGAGAGAGAGATTGGGAGAGAGAGAGGCAAAAAGATAGAAGACAAGTGGAAATACTGAAGAGATTTTCAGTCTTCTCAAACAAGGTAGGATCCAGGCCTCAATATGTTATTTATTCATGAGAGAGACAGAGAGGCAGAGACACAAGCAGAGGGAGAAACAGGCTCCTGCGGGGAGCCCGATGTGGGACTAGAGCCCAGGACCCCGGGATCATGACCTAAGCCAAAGGCAGTTGCTCAACCACTGAGCCACTGCAGATGTCCCAGCCCTCAATACCTTAAAGTAGACAAAGAAGCTTCTTTAGGATACAAAGTGATGCAATTTACAATAAAGAGGAAAACCAATAAAGGTGTAACCCATACATAATAATATGTATGTACAAAGTAACACAGTTACTACCTACCTTTTTCTAAAAGATATTCAGAGAGAAACAGAAGAAAAACATTAGGGAATTTCACAGTTTTTTCTAGTTTGAGTTAAAAAATCCTAAGTGGACAAATAAATACGCATATAGAAGATCTAATCAATATCGAGTATATAATATGGAGAAATATCAAATATTACACCCTGATAATAACATTTTATGTCAAGAGCAAATGGAACATTTATTACATGTATCCAATATTAAAAACAGAAGGAAAATAAGTTTAATATAATGAAATTATTATAAACGACACTTTTTCATCAGGATGTAATAAGACTAGAGATCAGTAACAGCATTGAAAAGATCCTTAACCTGGAATTTATATGGTTTTTGTTAGGTTAGGTTTATCATGGGTCTATGGTCTAAATATGTCCCGCCTCCTGTTAAAATTTATATATAGAAACCCTAACCCCCAAGGTGATAGGAGTAGAAGGTGGATCCACTGGAAGGTGATTAGGTCATGAGAGTAGACCCTCATAAATGGGATTAGTTCCTCTATAAAAGAAGCGCTAGAGAGCCCCCTTGATCCTCCTGCCATGTGAGGACACAACGAAAAGGTACCAGAACCAGGAAGTAGGTCCTTGCCAGTTACTGAATCTGCTCGAACCATGAACTTGGACTTTCTAGCCTCCAGGTTTGTGAGAAGTAAGTGTTTGTTGTTTATAAGCTACCTAGTTTATGATGTTTATGTCAGAGCAGCCCAAATAGACTAAGATATATGGAATAATTACATACAGTAAAATTCACTTTTTTAAGTGTGCATTTCCATGAATTTTAATTGTGATAAAATCTAATTAACCTTTTTTTTTTTTTTTTTTTTTTTTGCAATTCGTATATTTTGCATCCTAGGATGCAATAACACAATGTTATTTCCTCCATATTTTATTCATTAGAAGCCAATCACTGAGTTACTGTCCACACTACGGGGATGGGAGTTAAGCTCCACCTATTGATAAAAAGAGTTAAAGTTAAGCTCTACCTATTGATAGAAAGTGAGTTAAATAATTTGTGGACATATTAAAAAAAAACTATAAGGCAGAAGGTAGATTTAAATATATATATATATATATATATATATATATATATATATATATATTCTGGACAAATTGAATATTATGGCAGGACTATCAAGGGTACATCTGGATATAATGATATGACATACGGACAAGAGTTCACTCAGATTGGGAGGTGTCATATTGATATTTGGGAACTTGGAAACTAGATAAGATAGTTTTCTGGTAGGCAATTAAAATGGGCATTAAATAAAATAAACATTATTTCTTTTAGTTCAAATCCTTAAAAGATTTGCAAATTCCTGAGATTGTTTTAGTTTGCTTTCTTTAGGGAATATTCAGCTCATGGTGGAGAGGAACACAAGTTGTCTCTTTTCTGTCTTAGATTTCTCTTGAGTTCAAATGCATGATTGAATAGAAAATAAACACACAGAAAAAAAGAAGAAGAAAGCTGAAACACATGGAAAATGATACTTCAGAACCGAAATCTGCTGAGATAAATAATGTGTATATTGATACAGTCTATCTTGCATGATTCATTCCTCAACCAAGTTTCATATGAAACAACAACCAAGATTATTGTGGCTTGAGCAAAAATAGTATAGTGACTACCCATGCACAGGGATAATAATACTGATGATAATTCTAGAGATAGCCTAATGTATTGAGCTGAATACTTATGTGCTAGGTACTTTGATAAGCAATTTATATGCATCGCCTCATTTAATTATCCCCCAAATCACATGAGATTGATGCAACAAGGAAGCAATTATTTTCCTTAAGAGAATTACTTTCTGGACTATGTTAATATACGTTGATAAGAATCCAACTCCCCTGAAGTCTGTGTTAGCACTGGGTTTTCTGATTTATTTTCTATTTACTTATTAATATTTTAATTGGTTTAAGGTCTAGTGATTATGATGATGATTATTAAGGATTACCCAGATTATTGCATTCACTGAATCTGCTTTAAAAAAACCTGAATTCCATCATTTACGGCAGTTAAAAATAAACCGATTATGCAAAATTTTTATACAATGAGAGGAGGATTTTTATTTTCCTAGTGTTTGAACTATGCACTGCTAAACCATCTCTCTTAATTCAGATCTCATTTCTCCTATTTAGACTAAATTTATTTTTTTATTGTTTTCAATTCATTGCCTAAGACTTAGCTGATTTACCTAGAGCAATGACAGTGCCATTTGTAAAAAGATTAATCTTTTTTCAATTCTGGAATATATGGCATATATGAAAACTTCTAACTTTAAAGTATTATTCAAATATAAAAGCACTGTCAGAGTATTATTCCAGCCCTGCTATAACACATCTGAGGAAATATTTTTCATTATTTTTCTTGATTAGAAGATACATGCAATTATGAAACCGAGAAAACAAAAAAACAAAAGGGACTCAACAAGGAAATACTTAGAAATTTCCAAGATTACCAATCTCCTGTATGTTTCTGCTTGTATACATAAATATGTGCATATATATATATACCCACACATGCTTTGAAGAATAAATCATACTATATAATATTATACCATTTAAGGTTTTTATCAAAAATATTTCCCTGTACCATTAAATATTTTTTCAAAACATAATCTTAGAAACTGCACAGCATTATTGAAAACATATATGCTACACTTAATTTACTTATTTTTCTGTTGTTGAAATTATAATTGATGGAAACTGATCAATTACTGTACTGGAAATGTACTTTAAGGGAATTCAAGGTATTGATATATGAGCACAGTGGGATGTCTTCTTAATATATTCCTCAAGAGAATTCATCAGCCTTCTTTATGATTGGCCTTCTAGTTCCCCAAGGTTCTATTTTTCACTGGAAAATGTTTTAATATCTAGCAAGCAATTATAATAGCACTATCATAGTACCCAAGGCATTTAATCACACATGATTCTACCCTCTTTCCCCACTATATCTGAATTATCTTGGTGAGGAAAAAAAAAAAAAAAAAAAAAAAAACTTGCTCTCAGCATGACTGTAATAAAACCAGTGGAAAAAAAAAAAAGTAATATAAAAAATCAAGTAGAAAGGACCTGGAAAGAGCAATAGAAATTGCACCTGGATTTAGGGAATTGGTTCCTGCTCCCTGTGGAGTACTTAAATAGTTTTGTGCCCTGGAGAAAGTCACTTAAATTCTCTAGACCTCTGACTCCTCATCTGATAATTTATCTTAAATGGTAATTTTTGCTCTGAAAATTTTAATTTATCTTTAGGGGGAATAAGTTCCTCAATTAATGTAATCTTGTTTCCAAGTGATCTATCTGAAGCCAGGTAAAAATTATACAAACTAATTCCATATTTTTGGATAACTTTAACTGATGTTTTTTTTTTTTCCAAGATTTTATTTATTTGTTAGAGAGAATGAGAGAGAGAGAGAGAGAGAGCGAGCGAGCCAGGGGGAGGGGCAGAAAGAGAATATCAAGCAGACTCCTGGGCTGAGCAGAGCTGGACTCTGGGCCCTATCTCACAACCCTGAGATCATGACCTGAGCCTAAATCAAAAGTCAGAGGTTTAACCAACTGAGGCACACAGGTGCACTTTACTACTGAGGTTTTTATAATTAGAGGCTGAGTCTGAGTTCTTGAGATGATTTATTGTCATCCGTGGTTAGAGTCCACAGCATCTTTCTAAATGTTTTTCTACAATTAACTTTTTTTATCCCTGCACTAAACACGTTTTTTTGTAAAAGATACAGTATTTATATTAGCATGTTTTTATATGAATAATATTTTTTTAAATATTTTTATTTATTCATTCATGAGAGACACAGAGAGAGAGAGTGTAGCAGAGACATAGGCAGAGGGAAAAGTAGGCTCCATGCAGGGAGCCTGATGTGGGAACTCGATCCTGATACTCCAGGATCAGGCCCTGGGCCAAAGGCAGGCGCTCAACCGCTGAGCTACCCAGGCTTCCCTATATGAATATTAGAATTCAATTTAATCTAAATAGTCCATTTATATTGATCAGACATGTGTTTAAATCAGAAATTAATTTAGGAAAAGTTTGTGTTATTATAAGATTGAGTCCCACATGATTGGAATTTTAGAATTGCTCTGATAAAAAGAATATCTTAAAATCTGATATTTCCATCTCTCAGAAGATATGCTAAGCAAGAAGAATCTCTCTCTGCCAAGATGACTTGTGTAGCCTATTGTGTATGAGTGGAGAAATGAGAAGGAACTTGCCCTAATAATATTAAGCCAGTGTGATGTTGGCCCCTGAATAAAAGCTGAGATCAAAGAAACAGAGATGAGAATCTACAAACCACAAGTCTGACATTAATAGTAAAATAATCACATATTCAAAAATGAAACTGTGGCAATTTTTAGATACTTGGATCTAAACCAAAGTTAGACCCTTTTTTCTCAACTTTATCGAAATGAGTTCAATGTGAATCAAAGTTAAAACAAGAGTATTTAGGGGCATCTGGGTGACTCAGTTGGTTAAGCATCCAACTCTTGATCCTCTCAGGTCTTGATCTCAGGATTGAGAGTTCAAGCCCCATGTTGAGCTCCACAGCATGGAGCCTGCCTACAATCAATCAATCAATAAATCCCCCAAATAGAGTATTTATAAAATGCAAAATAAAATAGCACAATTATTAGCAAAGTTCTTGTTGTATTTTTGTTATTATTACTATGCTATAGAATTACTTCCTGAGCAAACACCAAAATTAAAAATACATAAAGAATAAAAGTGGTAGATCGGACAGGAAAAGCTACTATCCACAAAATGCAAGAGAGGAAGTCAAAGACAAGAAAAACTAAAGAAAGCAAGTGCATCACTGCGAGTATCACAGGTGAATGTTGAGTTCAGTATATTTAACACGTGAGATTTTACAAATAAACATGAAAAGTTTATGTGTGATCAAGGAGAAATGATATGAAATAGATTAATTAGAAAAGAGAGCATTTAAAGGCAAGTAAACACATGTCATGTGTTTGACCACACTTCTAACAGACAAAAGCAAATCAAATAAAAATGTGAGATATGATTTTTACCTGCAAAATTCTATTATAAATGCTGCAGAACACTGTTGAAGATTGCAGCACCAAACCATAAACTTTCTTTTCTCTCATTTATCATCAAATGTCTTCAAAGTTCATGGCCTTTGTTCCAGTAATCCACTTCCAGCAGTTTATCTTCAGCTAATAATGGGCAAATGTGTAAAGGCGTGGTTATAAAGATGTATTGGGGAAGCTTATATCAGTGAAAAATTGGAACTTAAAGTATTTTTCAGTAGGATACTGGTTAAATTAATCATGGTATATTTAAAAGGAAAGCTATATCAGGCAAAAGTGATGAAAATAAATTTATATATTCATTAACAAGCAAAAATGTATACAGTATATACTTGCAGCATGTCTAGGTATTTTTTACTTAATTTATTGCCTGTACATTTAAAATGAACCAGATCCAGGGCCACTTGTTTCCTCCTAAACGATGTTGCTATAAATGCTGCTTTCTGAAAAACCCAATTAGTTCATGCACATGCCCGCAAACACACACATTTACAAAAATATAAATAGATTTTCTGCCATTTTTCTACAGTGTATGGTCATTGACAAAATTTTTCTATAAACGTTTAATGTGATTAGACGGGTTATGGGAGGTCATTTTGAAAGGAAATGTTAAACATTATGAAATAAGCAAGTCATTTATCTAATTTAATAAACATTATTTATGATTTTGGCCCATTTTAAGGAAATTAGACAGAGATGAATAATTTTAAAATTTTGACTGATATCTCCTACATATGCCTTATGTATTTAGTAAATGAACACTTACAGAAGTGAAATTTTATGTACTTCAGCCTGTTAATAAGTTGTCTTTGGATTGCATAAACTCAAGCTCTTGATGCTTCTGGAACTAAATGTCTCTTAGATGGTGTTCAAAGTGATTTAGCCCTTATAGTAAATTTCACAGTGAATTGAACCTTGTAAATTAGTTAAGTGATTGTATATTCATTTGTGTGTCTTCTGACATTTCATTTAGTCCTGTATAGTGGTGTGAAGTTTATATCTTTAAAAGGGGTACTTCTGGGGTGGATTTGAAATTCACTGCTGCTAGGAAAAAAAAAATTGAGTGGGAGTTACTACTTTTGCTAGTAATGATACTTGAAAATAAGTTCACTTATATTCTTGGGTTTGCATGCATGTCTCAGAATTGGGGATAATCCAAAGTAGGTTTACCTATCTAGTAAAGTATTTTAAATATTTTCATTTTAAGCACCCGGTGTTGAGTGGTAGGTCTGGTAGGTCGGATAACTGAACAAGCTGTTGAAGAGCACGTCTGGATTACAACAGGAATGAGCGTAAAATCAGAGCCATCTGAGGTCAGTTTCAAGATGGAAAAATAAACAAGGTGAGGAGAATGCCCAAAGAAAACTACCAGCACAGGAGGCTTTATTGGTGTATTATTACTTTTTAAAGATATTATCAAATATTTGTTATCTAAATCTGTTCCTGTATAGGGTTTTCAAATTTTTTGAAAGGACTACAACTACCATACCCTTTGTCTTTCGATATAGTTTTTGGCATCTCTACCTTTCTCTCTCTCTCTCTCAAATAAATAAATATGATCTTTAAAAGGTGGGGGGACACCTGAGTGGCTCAGTCAATTTCGCATCTGCCTTCAGCTCGGGTCCTGATCCCTGGGTCCTGGGACTGAGCCCCACATGAGGCTTCCTGCTCCATGGGGAGCCTACTTCTCTTTTCCTTTGCACCGCCCCCCACTCATGCTTTCTCTCCCCATCTCCCTCTCTCTCAGATAAATAAAATCTTTAGATAGATAGATAGATAGATAGATAGATAGATGATAGATAGATGATAGATAGATGATAGATAGAAGTTCTTAGGGGTCCAGTGGACCCAACTGCAGTAGTTAGTGCTTCTGGCTGAGCTGCTTTGGTTAATATTTATAAAAACATCCTGTAAGTTTTAGAGCACAGTGGAGGTGGTCTGCACTTTATGTCTTTATCTCCTGGATAAATATTTGCTTTCAGTCTTATTTTAAAGATGCATTTATTTTAGAAAGAGAAAGAGTGAGGGGGGAGAGGGGAAGAGGGCAAAGGAGAGAGAGAATCTCAAGCAGACTCCCGACTAAGTGAGGAGCCTGACTCAGAGCTCAGTCCCAGCACCCTGACATCATGACCTGGGCTGAAACCAGGAGTCAGGTGCTCAACCGACAGAGCCACCCAGGTGCCCCTTGCTGTGTAGTTTTAGTTAGAAGCTCAAGAAGTTTCAGGCAAATCCATGTATTTTCATTACATCCAGGAATAAACTTACTTTTTGATTTACTGATTTAACAAAATTGACTTGAAAATCAGTGTCTCTAGTTCCCAGAGGCAGCTTCTTGGTCCTGTGACCTATATATAATATATAGGCTGTTGCACAGGGCTCCGCCTTTGGAAGGGCTCCACACCTGGTCCAGTGCTTTGCTGTTGCCATCTTGAGATAATTAGCAGTTTTGAACAAGAGACCCTGCATTTTCATTTTTCACTCAGCTCTTCAATTTCTGTAGTCTTCCCTGCTTACTCCTTAAAGGTGCCAGCTCTGATGGTGTGGACAACTGGGGATGAGTTTGTGGGATTGGTCATAAAATGGCACTTTCAGGAAACTTTTCTAGAGCTTGAATGTTTCTAACTTTTTATTTTGCAAATTATCAAATCATAGCAGATTGCTGCAGTAGTATGGAGTAGTTCACATCGACCCTTCAGCTGTTCCCTACCCCCCATGGTAATATTTTACACCATCAGTTCAACCTATGGACCTTAATCAGGTTTCACTGGTTTATACCTGCACACGGTTGCGGGGTGTTTGTGTGTGTGTGTGTGTGTGTGTGTGTGTGTCTGTGTGTCTGTGTGTCTCTGTGTCTGTGTGTTTGTGTAGTTCTATGCAATTTTATTCCTCAAGATTCATGGGATCGCCACCACAAACATAATACAGAATGTTCAAGCATCACAAGAGAGCTTTTATAGTTTTTTTTTTTATATAGAAAGAGACTATTTTAAAAACATGACAAACAGAACACCCTGCGCATTATTACATCTGGCATTAATTTAAATATTTACTATTTGCTAGAGACAATTTAGAGCTTTTTCAGCATTAAGTCTTTGTTGTTGTTGTTTAACCAGAAAGAGAGAGAGCATGCATGTGTGTGTACATGCAAAAGGGGTTGGGGAGGGGCAGAAGGAGAAGAAGAGAGAGAATCTTAAGCAGGCTCCACGTCCAGTGTGGGGCCAGGGGCGGCCTCGATATCCGGACCTGGATCATGACTTGTGCAGAAATCGACAGCTGGCAACAACAGATTGAGCCACCCATGCACCTCAAGCATTAACTCTTAATCCACATAAGAACTCCATGAAGTAGGCATTACTATTCTCCACATTTTGCAGATGAGGACATTGCTATATAAATTGTCAGAGTAGGGTCGCTGAGTGGCCCAGTCTGTTAAGCAGCTGACTCTTGATTTAGGTCAGGTCCTGATCTCAGGCTCCACAGGGAGTCGGTTTGAGATTCTGTCCCTTTCCCTCATCCCTTCCCTCTGCTCCTGTATGTGCTCTCTCTCTCTCTCTCTCAAACGGATGGATAAATCTTTTTTAAAAAATTGTCGGAGTATGGGAGGTCCTAATTTCTTATCCTACAAAGGCTGTGCTGCTTCTTCAAAAAATGGATACTTTTTTAAAGCAAAAAAGTCACCTTTGCTATTTATTCAACTTTAAACATTTTTGGATGTTTTATTAATTTTAAATTTAAAATATTTTTTATTAATGGCAAGATATTTCCTTACTTTGGACACTTGCCCCCCAATCACAAATCACATACCAATCTTTAAAACTATTCTTTTAAAAAAAAAAATAAATAAATAAATAAATAAATAAAAATATAGAACTATTCTTTTAAGGAAGCAGTTATTTGCAAAAATGTTAATATAAGTGATTAATGGCTTTATAAAGTTTTAAAGTCTTTATGGTATTATATACTTGAAAATCAACTTATAAAACACAGATTTGAAGTTGTTCAGTAAAAGCCCCACTATCTGCTAAGAATCCCAAATTCATGGAAATAATTATCCACTGGGCAATGACAATAAATCTTTAAATTCTCAAGCTAATTAATAGAAATAACTTCAACTTACAAAATACACTATTTTATAATTTAATATAGGGAGGTTAAAATATCTCATTTCAAATCTATCATTGCTATCTATTGGAGACAGTGTATCTAAGCCAGTTCTCATTCTAAAATATAAAATTGCGGGCTTTTCAAGGACTAGACTGTAAGTTTGAGCCTTAGGTATTTGTGGATATTGTATTTGAACATGTACAGCTGCTGTGCTACATATTTAGGTTTAGATATTCCACCATAATTTTAAAATTATATGTGTTATATGTGCCCAGGACTGATATTTTTGTTTTATTGTTTTTTAGGGAATGCTATATGCCAGAATAATGTAGGGAGTTGCATTATAATATATGCTATTCTCTGCAATAAAAGAGGTCTGTTTTATTTGAAATACCGTTTATTACATATCTGCCTCATTTCTAACAAATGTAAAGTCTTGTGATGAATCTGGTTTGCTCCAAAAAAATCCTTTCAGTGTTAGTTTGTGCTTCTCAGAGTAGTAGGGAGCTTTAATAGTATATCCCATGCTTTCCTGTTGCATGGTACATCAAAATCAGATATGGTACAAGTATAGTCTTAAAACATAACAAGGAAAGACATAAGACTAAAAACAAATAAATGATGGTCAAAGGAAGCATGAAATTGTGACTTTATTTATGCACTTTGGGGATATATGAAGCTTATATTTTTAGTGTACAGTCATACACTCAGGACAAAAAGAAATCCTAACTCTTCTGAAAACCCAGAACTTCTCATCCTTTGATAGTGAATAGAAAAATGGACTTAATGACTCTTCATTTCAGCTGTAAGACAGACACTGCTGCAACCATGATACTCACAATCTATGCACCCCAAAATATAGCTTCCTGTTTTCCCCCTGAGCTCACTCATTCACACATTGAGGATTCACACCATGAAATGCACATTTCAGATGAGTTCCCACACTCCTGACAATGTCACCCATCACTAACTACCTTACACAAGTAAACCACTTTTCAATAGATAATCCTAGAAATTGTCCAGATCCAGAAGTCACTTCTGATACCAAATACCTTGTGCTGAACTGGGATGTTTAACATGAGGCTGTTCCAGCTCTGTCTCTCACTCCATAATCTTGTTTACGTCCTAAAAGCAGACACTGGGTACCTCCCTTACTGGATTTCTGATTTTTTATTGCCTCCTTGTTATTATTCCTCCCCAATCCTACATTTTCCAGTATGGAAACTGCTTGCTTTTGTATTGACTATTTGTCATCTTTTGGCAAATTCTATTTTAACTGTTTAATTCTAAAACAATTTTAGTCTGAAAATCATCAAGTACTTAATATGTTTTGTGTCTTATTACATGGTCGTTATTTGTTAATGTTACATGTAACTGTGCATTCTCAAATTTGAGAGTGCAGTTTTATATATTTGATTTTTGGGAGAACGTGTTTGCTTAATTTTTAAAGACTTTTTAATTATGTGCCTTTTGGTTTATTTATTGGATCACTTACAGGGAAAAGTGTATTAATATCTTCCATCATGAAAGGGATTTTTTTGTATTTTGTTTCTGTTTTTTTTTTTTTTTTGGTATCCATTCTATTGTCACTTTATCTATTTTGGAATACCAATAATAGTTAATAATACAATTATCATGTAAACTTTCTATCTCTAATAATGTTCACTTTACCCTCACGTCTGTTTTTGCCTAATGTAGCTATTTGTGTTCTTCTTTGGTTGTTTTTCTTTTTTGTCCTACTATATCTTCTTTCTTGTCTTGGGTGAGTAACTAGTAAAACACTTGTTGCTAATCCTTTCTATTTATCTACTTGTGATTATTTTTAAAACATGACTTTACACCATTTTATATAGTGTGATTCCTGCTATTTTGTTTACCTGGTTTATTTATTTATTGGAAGATATGCCTTTTATTTCTTTTTCTTTCTCTCTTTCTCTTTCCCTTCCTACCTCCTTTCATTCTTTTCTTCTACTTCTTTTTCTCTCCTCTCTCCCTTAGTTGCTACTATTAATATGTATATATACAATTTCTTAAAAAACATATAGTTGAAAGTTAATCACTGACTTTTTTCCTCGATCTGAGTAACGTATGAGTCTTAGAATCAGTTAAGTGAGATCACTGTGTGTTACTATTTAATGCTATTTTTTTTCCAGTATCTTAATTCCACATTTCAGGTTTTTTTCTGACTTAGTCATTCTTATTATTTTATTTTATCTATGTTCATTTTTTCTGTCCCAGGAGAGCATTCTTTAGAACTTACTTCGGTAAAAATATTGGTGACAAATTTTTTAAGTTTTATTTGTCCAAGAGTGTTACTCAACTGTAGATATAGTTTTTAAAAGTTTTCTCTCTATAATTGCAATTATCGATGTGCTTTCCTCCTTTAATTTTAATTTTTTTTTTCTTTTGGTTGTTTACCAGTTTCATTTCAATGTGTTTAGCAGTGATTTGCTTCTTTATTATGCTTGGAACTTGTGAAGCTTCCCGAATCTGGTGATATGTGTTGTTTTTCTCTTGAATATTTCCTCCCCTACTCATTATTTTTGTTTTGGTTTGTTTTGTTTGCTTTCTTCTGAATTTTTAAAAATTTCTTCCCTTTCATATTACTTTTAAGTTGTCATATTTTTTCCTACTCCTATTTTCTGCAATCTGTTGTAAAGAGATGCATAGATCTATTTCCTAATGTATTAAGTATTGCATCAGTTTCATCTAAACATGCTGAATCCCTTAATTTTTTTTGAATTTGATTATGTTTCATACCAAGAAATTGTATTTTCCTATAAAATCTATCATATAATGGTATATTCTTTTTTCATGTTTTCAGTTTCCTCTAGTATTTTCAAATGTATAATTTGCATTTTTCATGTATAGCCAATATTTTTATTTTCTAGAGTTTGACAAAATTCTAATTCAGCTATTTGTTGTTTCCCGTGACTCTTTTTCACTGGGGTTTGTCTTACTGTGCACTTTGTGACTTAGAATCGTGACTGTATTTTGTTGCTTTCATCTGTGGAAATCCTATGAGATATCCAGTTTGAAGAGTATATCCTGAGGGCACCTGGATGGCTCAATCAGTTGAGCATCTACATCTTGGTTTGAGCTTGGGTCATGATCTCAGGGTCTTGAGATCAAGACCTGGGTTGAGCTCCACACTCAGCATGTTTGCTTACTACTAGCAGGTGATTCAGGAATTAACTCGTATGATAGTACAATTTGTTGCTAATATCTTAGATTCTTATTTGAGTTACACGTAGATGGTAATTTGGAACTCTGAGTTGCTTGTGATTTTGAGTTCTTTGAGAACTTTTAATTTCCCCCCTCATCAAGATGTCAGGTCAAGATAGACCTGCTTTAATTTCACTTCCCTTTTCCTATAAGCAGATTTCTTTCCTTTTCTTTTTTTTTTTTTTTTTCAGGTTTATTTTCTAATCCCCCTTTAATTTATCCTGTAGCTGCTGGGGATCACACTTTGCCTCAGGTGGCCCCAAAGCATTGTCTTCCATACCTACATGGCCATTAAACTGTCTGCAAAATCCCCGAGAGTCAGCTAAAGTATCAACAAGGACTTAGCTCTATAACTTTTAGCACACTCTTTATTTTTGGTTACTGGGAATTTTACTTATTTATAAATTCTCCTACTATTCAAGAAAATATTTGCTAAATGTTTTCAATAGTTTTAAAAATGTATGACCCATAGTTGATACCCGAGTCTTTCTTAAGGAATCCACTTCCCTTTTAAGCTAACTCCAGTAGGAATTTTTATTCATTCTTTTGTATCCCAACATGGAGCCAGGAGGAGAATTTTCATTTCTCTGTTCTTGGAGCGCCTGGGTGGCTCATTCAGTTAAGTGTCCCTATTCTTGATTTTAGCTCAGGTCATGATCTCAAGGTCATGAGATCCAGCCCTGTGTTGGACTCTGCTTGGCACAGGGTCTGCTTGAGATTCTCTCTCTCTCTCTCTCTATACCCCTCTCTTAGTTCTCTAAATAAATAGTTAAAATCTTTTTTTTTTTTAAGTATATCCATCTGTTCTTCTAACCAACTTCTCAGCTACTAATCTTACCTCCTGTCAAAGCTCCCTCCTTGGAACCCATATGGCCGTGTCAACATAGTGATAGTATTAGTAGTGTTAGTATTAATAGTAATACTAATAGTAATAATAGTATACATAATAGTAATCTGGGTAAAAGTCTAAGTACTTTGCACATACTGATTCACTTAATATAGATAAAAATTATTATTACTGTTTTCATTTCATGAAGAATCTGAGGTTTAGAATGAGTAAATAATGTCAAGAGAGTTAGTGGTGAAGTCAAGATTTGAATCTAAGAAATCTGTTTTCAGAACCTCTGCTCATAGTAATTTTTCTATAGGTTTTACTCTTCCACATTCTCTGTGTTTTTCTTTTTCAAATTTTCCAAGATTAATTGATATTTAGGTATTTGGTTCACCAGCTCCCTCTTAAAACCAACTCCTCCATAATCACAAAATTGAGAATACTTGGGACAGCCCATCAAAAATACTAGGAAAGTGTCCATTGATTTTTTTTTTCAGTATTAGTAATTTTTGCTTCCATTTTACTTGAACTACTAATGTCAAAGTTTCCACTGTGGACATTATTATTATGATTAATTTTAATTTTTTTTCCTTCCTCTAGAATCTTTAAACATGTTCTATGATTATGTCAGCTATTTTAACAACTTATTTACAACAAATCTGTCATTTTAAGAGGGATCTCTACATGGAGAGTTTTCATAATCTGTCTGTACCTCAGTTTCCTTATCTGTAAAGTAATGCTCTTTCCCCAAGTATTTTGTGTCATAAATAAGATAGTATGTGTAAAGTCGTACCATAAATCCTAGAGGGTGATTCTGATTAAATGCCTAAAATCTACTCCTTATAAGTGGTAACTTTTTTCATAGCCCTTCAGCTGTGTCTTAATCTTTTCTTCATTCATTGGCTAATTCTGATTTCTTATAGCACTTAGTATTTCTTGTAATTATCTAGCTTGTATAATTCGCTTGGTTTTTGTCTGACATTGTCAGAAGAAAACCATTAGTGTTACGGCATAAAAAGCAATTGTAACCAATCATACCAAATGGTTAATGAACAGAAAATGCTTATAATTTACAGAATGTTTTACTTCCTAGCATGATAGATGTTATATATAGGTACTTACTATGTTCCACTCAAGTTTTAGCAAATTGTTTGAAGGTTTGGGCTTGGCATATATTATAATCTTCTCCTCTTGATTATAATGGGCAAATAGCCATGGATGGTGTTCTGTGCTGTGTGTCTGGTTGTCAGGAGCACATTATTGACATTACAGGTCTATGTGTATTTGGAAAAATACCAAAATTATAAAGCAGTTTTAGATTAATAAAGGAAATGACTTTGTATCTGGTTTTCTGTAAATTAGCATAGAGGATAATCATGTCTTTTTTTTTTAAGATTTTATTTATTTATTCATGAGAGACAGAGAGAGAGAGAGAGAGGCAGAGACACAGGCAGAGGGAGAAGCAGGCTCCACGCAGGGAGCCTGACTTGGGACTGGATCCCAGACCCCGGGTCACGCCCTGAGCCAAAGACAGACACTCAACTGCTGAGCCACCCAGGCATCCCGATCATGCCTTTTCCTAACAAACATTTAATAATTTGAGAAATGTGAAATATTTGATTGGCATGAAAGTTGTTCCTTTCTTGTAGTAAAGTAGGATATTTATAGCAAATATATCTTAATATTTAAACATAGTTTAAAAATCTATATATTTGTAGCCTACAAGTTCTTGTGTTCTTCTGCAGTTAATTAAATACAATTTAGAGAAATAATCAAATTGTACTTCTTACGTGATTTTATGTGGCATATCACAGATCTGTTTAAAAACTTTGACGTAGATAACATGCCAGTTTATATTGAATTTTAATAATATGGATTAGATTTGATGCTTTTTAATTTACATGCAGTGGGAATACTGAGGGCATTTTGGTAAGTACAGTAATACCAGGAGAATTGAATGCCCGATCATCAATTAATTCATTTATAATAAAATTTATTCACATTTTATAATGGACATTACCAATTTCCAAGCAGAAAAAGAATATGAAGTAAAAGGATGATGGAAAATTTGAACAAAATGGGGAAACTATTTTTACCAATTATCAGCATAAGCATTTAATCTGTAAGTACTCGTACTTCAGTTTAACATCCTTGAATGTGTCAAGTCATAACAGAGATTCAGCTCCTCAATTCAAATATTCCTAAAATTACTCTGGAGGTGCTAGTAACATTGCATTTTATCTGTCTATCCATTTATTTTGTTTGTTTGTTTATTTATTTATTTATTTATTTATTTATTTATGCCTGCAGGGAGATTTGGTCTCTTACTTTCTAGGTGGTTTTATTTTGTGATGTGAGATAAAAAAGACTCTCTGAGCTGCATATTTTACTCCTCGGTGAGGAAGAAGCTAACCCGATTAAAATCTTGTCTACTGTATTTTCAGGAATTCACTTTTTGTTTGCTCTTCGTACAGTGTTATGCATATACCCTCCCAAAATAAAAAAAAAAAAAAAAAAAACTAAAAACCTGGCAGTTGTTTTTACTTTTATAAAGCGTAGCTTCTTTGTGTGGTTTATATTCTGCAGTTTAATTTCCAGTTTGTTCTTATAACTTAAAATTGGTCAGTTAATGACATCCCATTACTGTTGACGTTGGTAATAACAATGAAGGTAGGATCTCAATATTTTTTTGCTTCTCATTGTTAATTAATACATTAAATCCAAATTCCAGGGAAGTGTATGTATCTTGCGACAAAGCAGGAAACTGCATTCGAATAAGAGATATGTAAAGCTGTTAAGATTGAATCTTATATTTCTGTGCACTTTCTTTCCATCAAAGTTCAAACAATTTTAGGCTCAAATTGATTTTCTGATGTTCTAGTAAAGTGATAATCGGTTTAATCAGGTCTGTGGTCTGTCAGAGGCCCATATCTATAATTAGATATTGCTATTTTTGCCTTACATTTTGTGACATATCTAGTTTGTTTGAATACAGTTGCATTCAAAGAGTGGCCTAGAAACATAGGTACTTCTGACAGCGCATAAACAGATCTGTAAATTCTGTAAGTATGGTGATGATGGGTAAAATACCAAAGTCAGTGGTCATGCAACATGTTTAAATAGGTCTCCACTTCTCTGCTTGTGAACACTAGCACTCACAGAAAGACACTGCTTCTTACACTCTGAGCTGTTTCTTGGGCTTCTTTGGACAATATCATAGCAATATTTCCTTTGGAAATTTGTGGTTGCATGCAAAATTTGGTTAAACAGCCCAATTTGTACCTAAATCTCCTAAGAGGTTATTCGTAAGCAATTTATTGAACTTCCATAGCTCTAAGAAGATTCAGCGTTTTTGCTGTTGTATATACTTATCCTTTGAAAAAGATTTCAGAATTAAGTTTGTGTAAACTCAGAAGTTTTGAAATGTAGTCAACATTTTGGGAGAAAATAATTTTTTTTAAATAGTAGAAATTACCTGATGAAAAATTTACATTTACACTAGACTACTGTGTTTTGAGAGGAAGATTATTGAGTTTTATTACTAGTATTGGCTCCTCAGGGTCCTACATATAATTACATGAAAAAAAAAACCAGGTATTTATTTTATATTATGGGCCTCATTTTTCTTTGCTGGTTTCTTTCTTTAAATTCCTTTTCAAGTCTGCCTTATATTTTAATTTGAGACAGGATATTGAAGCAGATGACATTCACGTTCATTACTTCATTTACCACCCAAATGTGAATGAAAAATTTATCTCTCCGTTCCAGGTTTCTCTTTTGAGTCCCATACCTATAGAGCCAAGGGACTTTTCCAACTTATCTGTAGAAAATCTCAATGGTACCTCACATTCCCCATAGAAAAAAGTTTCCCATGAATAGGAGACATTGAGAAAGTGTTTCTCATCTCAGTGAGAAGCCTTATAATTTGATGATGGTCTCTTATAGAACAAGTAGTCTGTTACCGAGTCCACTCTATTTAATTTACCAAATATCTCTCAAGTAGTCAACTCCTTACCACTTGTGGGACCACCACACTAGCTCAGTGTTTCATCAAAGCAGATCTCTCTTCCTAAAGATAATAGTCTCCAAATTAGTTTTCTCATTTCTACTTGTCTCATCCGATATGGTAACTGCACTCATACAACATAGATTGCATCAGAAATGCAAATCTGTGCGTCAGAGCTCTTCTTCTTACTCCAAAGCTTTCTCATAGCTCAGAGAATAAAAATTCAAACTTTAATGTGGTTTCAAAATTCTGTGCCATTTAGCCAATATGAATTTATTTCCCATGTGATCTTTTTAATTCTAACTACCTCTTAGCAATTTTTCAAAAATGCTGTGATCAATGGTGCTTCAAGTCCTTGTAAACCTGCTGTATTCTCCACCTACATGGCTACTTTTGCCCTTTTCTCTTGGTTAATTCCTACTTGGCCTTTAGTTTACAGCTCCGTTGCTTTCTCAAAAGAGCCTTCATTAAGCCTAGGACTAAACCTTATCCCCCGGTTATGTGGCCAGATAGTTCCCTGGGCTTCTCTTTCATAGCACTTACCATAGGTTATAATTTACACTTTGTCATTATGTAAATACTCTCTGTTTACTACAGGTGGCTCTAAGTTTTATATGACCTATAGTCATACCTGTTTTTTCCATCATTGAATTTCTGGCCAGTTGACTGCCTGGAATCAACAAATACATGTTGGCTGAGAAATATTTTGCCTAAACAATAATCTTGAACTTTTATTGATTTGATACCTGTTCACAGCCACTCACATACCATGATATCCAAAACATTAATGACTGGTTCTGAAATTGGGTGTGCGGATCCCCAGACAACCTATAGAATTATCCTCATTAGGTTACTCACCTGTGATTGTACCAGAGCAGAATATAATCAAGTGGTTTTCTCTTTCTGAAATCACTGCTTAATCCTTTTTATGTCAGCATAGAACTATAAGTCCTGTAAAAGCTATCATTCTGCACCTGATCTGTTTCTTCCATATAATCTTCCAAATGGAAATATTTTGTTTAAAAAAGAAGGAAAAAAAAAAAAACCTAAGGAGTTCAGAAGGAATAAAAAAGCAAGTTACAAATTGTTCATGTTATTACTTGATTAATATTCTTGTGAGATATCCAACTAAATAATCAGATCCCAAACCAATTTTCTACATGAACTACACAGTGAAGGTCATAAGAAATGTCCTTAAAGTTCTATTCCTATCTCACAGTAGTAAAAAGAGGGCAGTGCATTGTGATGCAGATTTGCTGCAGTGTTCAGCCTCGTTCTCTAGCAGGCAGGTTCCCATGAATATCATTATCCTGCTCATAAAAAGAGGCATACCTAGTAATGGGTAAAACACTACCAACAGTAAGATGAAAGCCCTCATGGCCAGCAAACCCAATTGCCTGACGTTTGAATGTTTGGGAATTACCAACAGGTGCAAGGAGGCAAGATAGTATTAGGTGACAGTTTAAAGAATTAGGAAGAGAGTTTAGTAATAACCACTGAGAGATGCTGAACTGAGCTTGGTATTTGGCAAAGGTTATAATTTGAGAGCTACAATAAAATATGAAAGACTACGGAAATGAGTGTACTATTTAGAAGCAGTATCAGGAACAAATCTTAAAGGTCTTTCTTTAAAAAGAATGTAACATACAATAAATGAGGCAGTTTCCTATCATTATGTTCTTTCAGAATAAAGTCTTGAAGGGATAATATATTTTAATACATTTTCAAAGTATTAAATACCAATATTTTAATACCAAGTTGGAAATCTGCAAATAAAGGTAGATGCACATTTAATTTATAACCGAATACTTTCTGTAAAATTTATTTATATAATGTAATGTGAATTATGTACAGTTGACCCTTGAACAATGTGGGGATTAAGGGCACCAACCTGCTGTGCAGTTGAAATCCCTGTATAACTTTCAACTCCCTAAGTACTTAACTACTAATAACTTACTGTTGCCTGGCAGCCTCACTGATAACCTAAGTAGTCAGTTAGCACATATTCTGTATGTTATACATGTTATGTACTATATCCTTACAGTAAAAGAAGCTAGACAAAAGAAAATCTCATTCAGAAAATGATAAGGAAACTAAAATACATTTTACAATACTGTACAATATAGACAAAAAGCTACATAAAAGCAGACTCACATAATTCAAACCTGTGTTATTCAAGGGTCAACTGTGTTAAATCATAAAGACTATTAATAATTACTTTTGATAACACAAGAAAAATATAATTTAGACTTAAAAACCTAGAAATTTTGAATGAATATTAAACATTCAAAATTCCAACTTACATTAGTTTGCATATGATTTTAATAGAAATATACCAAGATGGACATTGTATATCTAATATTTTCTCATTGTGAACATTTCTCAGGTTACTAATATTAAACAAAGCTACTAATTTAGAAGTAAATATTCCTTTTTGGCATTTAAAAAAATCACTATTTTTTTAAACTTTAACTGTATTGCTGTCAAAAATGATCATGTATTTATTCTGATATTTAAAAATGTCACAATCATTTTGGACAATAAAAGAACAATTATAAACTCTGCGCTAACTATAAAATAAAACCACCTGAGGATTCTACTGAGTAAATAAATACAGGGAGAATATCTAAAGGAGTTCAGTCTTAAAGGAATTGGCTACATGACTATATTTCCTGTTCTAGGGCTTGGGTAGCTAAAATACCAATAGAAAGTACAGCTGTATTTTTCCATGGAAGCACCACCCCCCCAACACAAAGGAGTTTGGGAGTCAGGGTTGGCAAAGAGTGACCAGGAAACCGTGGGAAGGAAAAAACTGTAAATTTTGTGTATGAGTTTGCTACGATTATATATGTTTGTGAAGAAAAATGAATGTAGTCTGATTTGAGATCTGAGCTCCTCTATACCAAAGGTGCAGCAGATTTTTGGTTCAACTTATATTTTGCTAGACAGAAACATTAAGTCTCTTCAGAACAAAATAAAATAATTACAGATACCCACAATACAATGTTCATGATGTTCAGAAAACAATCCCAAATTACTTGACCTATAAAAAGCCAGGTAAAAATATATTCATAAAAAAAAAGAAAAAAAAAGCCAGGTAAATGGAATCATTTTCTCAAAGAAACTTGAAAAGCAGCATATACCGAAAATGACTCAGATGTTGATATTACTAGAAAAAAACTTTAAAATGGCTCAATATTTGTTCCTGAGGTAAGTAAACTAAATTTAGAACATTTCATCAAAGAAATAGAAAATGTTCTTTTAAATGGAAAATTTACAATGGAAAAAAATGTAGTCTCAAAATATTTAGATGCAAAGCTTAATAGCAGAAAGGAGATGTCAGAGGAAAGTTTCAGTAAATTTGAAGATAGATTAATAGTGATAATATCAAATCTGAAAAAGAGAGAGAACAATTAATGAATAAGATGGTCAGAGCCCCTGGCACATGTGAGGTATTTTTCCCTTAGGCTTTGATCGTTTTGTTCATTCATATACTTATATATGGGTAATTGAAGTTCCAAAAGAAAAAAAATATATGAGAGAATAGAGCAGATAAAATGTTTGTATGAATAATTATGAATATCTCTAAATTCATAAAAATATAGATTTATAGATTCAAGAAACTTAGCAAAATCTAAAATCTAAAAAACTTAGCAAAAGATGAATGACACCCGCAGACAGAGACACACATACACATCACAAGTTCATCAGAGTTAAACTACTAAAAACCAACATTAAGAAAATTTCTTGGAATCAATTAGCATTACACATTAAATGTGGAGGAACAACGGTTCCTTGTGTGTGAGTTTGTGTGTGTAGGAACAATGATTCTAATGATCTCTGACCTCTATGCAGAAAAGATTAGGCCAAAAGAGTGAAAAAGCATTTGTAATGCTAACAGAAAAAAAACAAAGATGAAATAAATTTTAACAGAATAAGTCTAAGAGAAACTGTTGCTCCATACTACAAAAGAGAAATGTTAAATACACCTAAGGGTGAATTAATTATTCTAGAGGTAGATTCTAATCTTTAGGAATGAATAATGAAAATAATAAATGGGAAATATCTATTTAAATATAAATATAAACAAATATAAATATGAAACAGATGTACATATGAAACTATACCAATAAAAATAAAAGCACACTTTTAAAAAAGGTAACAGATCAATATTTCAAAAATATTTAATTCCAGTATAGTACAGTGTTGTGCTAGTTTCAGATGCACCATTAGTGATTCAACAATTCCATTCATTACTCAGTGCTCATCATAAGTGTACTCTGAATCCCTTTCATCTATGTCACTCCTTCCCCTCCCTACCCACCTACCCTCTGGTAACCATCAGTCCTGTTCTCTATCGTTAAGAGTCTATTTGTGGTTTGTGGTTTGTCTCTCTTTTTTTTTTTTTTTGTTTTTGTTCATTTGCCTTGGTTATCAAATTCCACATATGAGTGAAATTATATGGAGTTTTTCTTTCTCTAACTGACTTGTTTCACTTAACATTATACCCTCTAGATCCATCCATGTTGTTACAAATGGCAAGATTTCTTTTTTTGTGTGTGTGTGGTTAAGTAATACAAAAGCACTAATTTGAAAAGATATATGCATCCCTATGTTTATTACAGTATTATTTACAATAACTAAATTACAAGCAGTCCAAGTGTCCACCAATAGATGACTGGATAAAGAAGATGTGGAGTGTGTATGTGTGTGTGTGTGTGTGTGTATTTTATATATCAGTTTCAAGGTTGATATGGAAGTATAAACAACTTACAAAGTAAATTTAAAATAGAATAACAAAGTTGGAGGGAAAACACTACCTGACTTCAAGATACAAAGTTAGAATAATCAAGACTTTGGATTCATAGGTTTTCCTGAAAGAATATATAGGAAATACCTTAGCATTTACAAGCCATGTGTATTATCTCTTCACAATTACTGAACTCTTTCATTATATTCTGGAAGCTACACGGGCAATACATAAACAAATGAGCTTGTTATGTCCCAGTAGAACTTTATGTCCAAAAATTGGCAGCATGCCCAATTTACCTGGAGGTCATAATTTGCTGACTCTGATCACGGCTATGGAATTAGGAAAAGGATAGACCTATAGATCAATGGAACAAAATAGTGTCAGAACAGACTCGCTTATATTTGGTCAGTTTTCAAAAAGATGGTAAATAGATTCATTGGTGAATATTTTGGTAGTGGTTTCTTTATGTAGTTATAATTTAAACTTCCTAAGTAATGGTGTCAAATGTCATTTGTCTGTCAGAACTTTATTGAAGCTTTTGTTAATTTATAATTTTTTCTCTGGTGAGAATTTAAAAAGACTGGCAGTACAAAGATTTGATGAAGATGTGGAGCAGCAACTGGAACTCATATATTCTTGACAAAAATATAATACTACACCAGTTTGGAAAATGGTTTAGTAATTTCTTAAAATGCCAAGAAAATACCTACCAAATAAGCCAGCAATTTTACCTGTAGTTACTTACACAAGAAACAATAAGATATGTCCATACAAAGACTTGTAAATGAATGTCGATAGGACATTTATCCATAATAGCCAAATCTGAAAAAATCCTGTGTGCATCAACTGATGAATGGATAAAATGACTATGGTATATCCATACAATGGAATAATAGCAATCAAAAGTAGCCAGTCTCTGAAACAAGCAACAGCAGAGATGAATGTCAAAATCCCTATGCCGCCTACTGGTGTTATATGTGCCTGATAAAACACTAAATTCTTCTCCTGAGACCAATATGATACTCTATGTTAACTGATTAGAATCTAAATAAAAACTTAAATAAAGTCACTATGCTGCATAGTGGCCAATATTCTATCGAATTTACAGTGAACAAAAGACAATTAGTAGTTCCTTATGACTGAGGATGGAGGAAAGAGTAGACAGTGATGAGGCACAAGGGATCTTTTAAGGGTAATGGAAATGGTTTGTATCTTGAGTCTGGCGGTGGTTTTATAGTAGTGTACAAGTTTTAAAACTCCCCACATATTTAATTGTGATTGGATGCCCTATATAATTTATATCTTAATAAAGTTCATAAAATGACAATTGTATAGTAAATATTATATTATTTATAAGTAAACCTAACTTAGGAAGATGTCCATAATGTAACTGGATCCAATGTAGAGAACTGTTTTTTGTAGTTCATTCTGTTCTAGTATTTGAACGAACTTCTGAGGAATAACAGATCAGCAACTTCTTGTGACATAAAATATGGCATGCTAAAATTTGAGAGTAGGTTTCTATATTTATTTAATTTTTAATAAAAAGTCCATTTTTTGTGACAAGCAGAATGCATTCAGGAAGCAAATCACTAAGTGATTTAAAAAATTAAAGATTCGTTAACTATTAACAAGGGATTGGATTATTATTAATTAGTAAATGATTGGCTCCTTGGATAAAGAGAAGACTAAGGAAGGTAAGAATAGCAGCTATAGGAATAAGTAGTAACAGGATCATGTAAAATAAGAATCTGATGGTAAGGATATCCTTATTTCATTACTTTGAACAGCAGGTAAAGACAGTAGAGTAGTATTGCCAATTTGAATAAACAAAACACAGTCTAATTTCATCTTACATGGGAACTTTATCTTAATTGATTAACAGCTGGTCTTAATTCTTTATTTATTGTATTGCCATAAACAGAACAGATGGACATCTGACAGCACAGCATCTGATTTTCAAATTTATGCACAAATGCTTTCTAGCTTTTCTTAGTTATAGCTGATTTCATTCTTATAGGCAGCCTTATATTTCTAGTTTTTTATATTACTTTCAGTGGAGAAAAAAGACACATTCTGTTACGCATTATTTTATATACTAAAGTAGAACAGTTGTTTGCTTTCCTCTAGTTACAGAATCCTAACTGTCCTAAAGAGATCATCTAATGTAATCTCATGCCTTTATATTATATACTCGATTCGGTTAAAATTTTCAAGTACAACACTAGTTCTTTATCAGGTTCCTAAATGAGCTTCCTATTTCCCTTACTCTCTTTAAAAAAAAAAAAGATTTTAATTTATTTATTAATGAGAGACACACAGAGAGAGGCAGAGACACGGGCAGAGGGAGAAGCAGGCTCCACGCAGGGAGCCCGATGTGGGACTGGATCCCAGGACTCCAGGATCACGCCCTGGGCTGAAGGCAGGCGCTAAACCACTGAGCCACCAAGGCTGCTCCCCCTCTTTTTTTTTTATCTTAAATCTAGTCTCTTGTATTACAATTTATGTATGCTATTAGACATTATCACTTAATGTTCATTGAGATCAATATTTGACTGGTTAAGGGAAAACATTGGCTCTACCAAGAGATGATTAACGAAGTTATAAACATTGTTTTTAAATTTAAAAACACACAAAGCACACCCATTCAATAATCTTTTATGAAGAGCCAATTTTCCCTTTGCTATGGTCTTAATAATGCCTAATATGCTTGCTTCACCATTTCCAAAGTACATCCAAAGGACGTCATTTACAATATTCACTTGGGTTCATTAGGCTGAGCATAATTCTAAAGACAAAGAGAAAGCAATCTGAATTAAGAATCATTCTAGATTTCTGTTATTTTTCTCTCGGATTTTAAAATTTTTGTCCTTCTTTTAATTTAGTTATAGTTTTAGTAACTTTCCTTTATAAAGACAAAGCCAGTAACATTTACAGAACTTATAGGATTTCAAGAAATTGTAATATTATTTTGTTTTTTTTACTTCTTCCATAGGCTTTAGCACTATTTATTTAAACTATATGATACAATTATATGTACAACTAGTTTATGTGATAGCAAACAAAATAGAATTATGATAAGCATATATTTCATTACAAAGAACATTTTTCCCCGAGCATACTAAAGAACAACCTAGAGAATGTCAGCATTAGATATAGTCAGTATAATAAGGGGTTTAATAGTGGTAAAAATGGCAAAGTTTTTGGAGCTGAAATTGTTTTTAAGAGTTTCTATTGACATACTCATCCTGTTCCACTATACTACTAACTAAATTGGCCACTAACACATGTAACGAATCTTTACAAAGATATGCAGTACAAACATATACAGCATGTTTTAGTGAGAATATTATCATTTCAGAAATATTTATTCAGCTCTACATCCCTTTAAACATTTGCCCAACAATGTATTTAATCTTGTTTACTGGGCTCTGGACTGAACACTGAAGATATGCAGAGAAATAAAAAAAAAAAAATTCAAAGACTAGGTGGTTTCAAGTCCAGTTTTACTCACAAAGTGAATGATCTGGAAAAAATCAGTTTCATACTCTAATCTTCAATGATTTTTTCCTAAGAGACCATACATGGTTCTGATGAAAACTAAATGTGTTAGTATGGAAATGGGCCAGTCTCAAATATTAATATAAATAATTGTTGACACATACCTGTTTTTCTTAGTACATTGAGTTTTTTATTTTTATTTTTTTAAAGATTTTATTTATTTGATATATAGAGAGAGCAGGGGGGTGGGAGGAGCAGACAGAGAGGGAGAAGCAGACTCCCGTCTGAGCAAGGAGCCCAATATGCCGGGCTCAATTCCAGGACCTCGAGATCATGAGCTAAGCTGAGGGCCAACATTTAACCAACAGAGGCACTCGTGCACCCCTACACGGAGTTTTTTAAAAGATGACCAATATAGGTAAAGAGAGAAATAGTAAACGTGAGATAAGTAAAGGCAATTTCAAAACATGCAGAATCAGGAGACATTGAGCAAATACAAGGAAGTAGAACACAACTTGACCCCTGAGAATACATTCTTGAAGTTTTTAAGTTTGAAGAAATCAGTTTGAATTTCTCTGGTAAGCATTTTGTTAGTTTGTTATGTTTTGTGTATTTTCTCAGATATGATGTAATTATGTTAGAGGTAAAATCATAAGTATCGAGAGGAATTTTAAAAATTCTCTGGATACATAAAATGAAGGCTTTATTAAGTTCAGCTAAGCAGATGTTACTTAAGCTAAACCAGAGTTTATCTATAAAAACTTTTAAGTTATTTAGTATTCATTATCTTAAATATATAGAGTTAATTATCAGAGGACTGTTTTTAGCTATTCTCCCCAGAAAAACACCTTCTCTTCTCTTAGGAAACACATGATCAGAGGTGATAAAGAAAGGATGGATAGTTAAAATCTACAGATAAGTCATAATTTTGTTTCTAGATAAAAAGACTTTACATTTATTTCATTTTTACATTATTAAATTGAACTATTTTTATTTTCAAATTACTGGCTCAATATAAGTGCTCTGATAAAATGCTAATTAATAGGGAGACACATACATACTATTGCCAGGAGTACATCCCTTAAGTTTTAGCCAATATTTGCTCTTGTGTAATTTATTTAATTTTCTGTATTTATAAGTTTTAGGGCAGAGTGTTGGAATTTTAGTTTCTTTCATTCGTTTTAAGCTAATATTGAGCTTTAACTAATTAAACTAATTTAAACTAATAAACTACCCTTTAGAAAATAATTTTCTTCTACTATGTCTGGAACAGATGATGTCGGGCTAGTAGGTAGAATAAGACAAGTGTAACAGAGGCAAGAATTGAATATTATGGGGTACATCTTGGATAATCATGTTTGGCAGGTACGTATTTAAAGTGTAGACAGTAATTGAATCTGGAAAAAGAATACATTTATTAAACAAATATTTATAGACAGGTGTCCATGTGTCAAGCACTTTTCTATATGCTAGGGATAAAAAGCAGGGAATGAAATACACACACACACACACACACACAGAGTTCTCTGCCCTTAAGGATATTTGATTTCTGTTGTTTTATGAATCCAGGTTTGCAAGTAATAGCAAATGAGGATATTGGGATAGAACCACTGAACAAGTTGCAGGTTATTTAAACCAACTTATGGAACAGAGTTTCATTCAGGCAGGCGCTATACAAACAAGGAGTAATGAACTGGTGGAAAATAACAAATGCTGGATGGCTTATGCCTCAGTCTTACTCCTGGTCAATGAATGAAAATTCAGAGTTAAGCAAAGCTGACCAACAAGCTTCCCTGATGATGGAGGTGGCTGTAGGGTAAGGGGACAGAATCAACTTCTGTGGCATAAAAAAATTACACAACTTTCTTCCTTCAAGCGAACTTCTAAAAGTTAATTTTTCTGGATTGTTTACTTCCTTATTTAAGAGAATAAACTTTTGAGGGAGGAGCAAGACGGCGGAAGAGTAGGGTCCCCAAATCACCTGCCACCACCAAATTACCTAGAAAACCTTCAAATTATCCTGAAAATCTATGAATTCGGCCTGAGATTTAAAGAGAGAACAGCTGGAATGCAACAGTGAGAAGAGTTCGCGCTTCTATCAAGGTAGGAAGACGGGGAAAAAGAAGTAAAGAAACAAAGGCCTCCGAGGGGGAGGGGCCCCGCGAGGAGCCGGGCTGAGGCCGGGGCGAGTGTCCCCAGGACAGGAGAGCCCCGTCCCGGAGGAGCAGGAGCTGCACCGACCTTCCCGGGGGAAAGGGGCTCGCGGGGAGGTGGAGCAGGACCCAGGAGGGCGGGGATGCCCTCGGGCTCCCGGGGACACTAACAGACACCTGCGCCCCGGGAGAGTGCGCCGAGCTCCCTAAGGGCTGCAGCGCGCACGCGGGACCCGGAGCAGCTGAAGGGGCTCGGGGGCGGCTCCGCGGAGGGGGCTGCGGGGCGGGAGCAGCTCGGGGGGGCTCGGGCAGAGGAAGAGGCTCCGTGCGGAGGGGGCTGCGCGGTTCCAGGAGCAGCTCGGGGGGGCTCGGGCGGGCTCGGGCGGCGGCTCCGCGGAGGGGGCTGCGCGGCGGGAGCGCGAATCCAACAGCGCAGGCTCCGGAGCACAGGGCGCCGGGACACAGCCCAGGATCCGGCCTCCCCCGGGACAGGCAGAGGCCGGGAGGGCCCAGGACAGCGAGGACGCTCCTGCCCCAGCTGAGCACATCAGCGGCCCCGCCCCGGAGCCTCCAGGCCCTGCAGACGGAGTTCCTGCCGGAGCTGAATCCAGGTTTCCAGAGCTGCCCCGCCACTGGGGCTGTTCCTCCTGCGGCCTCACGGGGTAAACAACCCCCCTGAGCCCTGCACCAGGCAGGGGCACAGCAGCTCCCCCAACTGCTAACACCTGAAAATCAGCACAACAGGCCCCTCCCCCAGAACACCAGCTAGACTGACTGACAACTTCCAGGGGAAGCCAAGGGACTTAAAGTACACAGAATCAGAAGATACTCCCCCGGGGTTCTTTTTTTTTTTTTTTTTTTTTTTTTTTTGCTTTTTGATTTGTTTCCTTCCCCCACCCCCTTTTTTTCCTCCTTTCTTTTTCTTTCTCTTTTTCTTCTTTTTTTTTCGTTTTTTTTCTTCCCTTTTTTTTCTCTTTCTCTTTTCTTTCCTTCTTTCTCTCCTCTCTTTTTCTCCTTTTCCCAATACAACTTGCTTTTGGCCACTCTGCACTGAGCAAAATGACTAGAAGGAAAACCTCACCTCAAAAGAAAGAATCAGAAACAGTCCTCTCTCCCACAGAGTTACAAAATCTGGATTACAATTCAATGTCAGAAAGCCAATTCAGAAGCACTGTTATACAGCTACTGGTGGCTCTAGAAAAAAGTATAAAGGACTCAAGAGACTTCATGACTGCAGAATTTAGAGCTAATCAGGCAGAAATTAAAAATCAATTGAATGAGATGCAATCCAAACTAGAAGTCCTAACGACGAGGGTTAACGAGGTGGAAGAACGAGTGAGTGACATAGAAGACAAGTTGATAGCAAAGAGGGAAACTGAGGAAAAAAGAGACAAACAATTAAAAGACCATGAAGATAGATTAAGGGAAATAAACGACAGCCTGAGAAAGAAAAACCTACGTTTAATTGGGGTTCCCGAGGGCGCTGAAAGGGACAGAGGGCCAGAATATGTATTTGAACAAATTCCAGCTGAAAACTTTCCTAATCTGGGAAGGGAAACAGGCATTCAGATCCAGGAAATAGAGAGATCCCCCCCTAAAATCAATAAAAACCGCTCAACACCTTGACATTTAATAGTGAAACTTGCAAATTCCAAAGATAAAGAGAAGATCCTTAAAGCAGCAAGAGACAAGAAATCCCTGACTTTTATGGGGAGGAGTATTAGGGTAACAGCAGACCTCTCCACAGAGACCTGGCAGGCCAGAAAGGGCTGGCAGGATATTTTCAGGGTCCTAAATGAGAAGAACATGCAACCAAGAATACTTTATCCAGCAAGGCTCTCATTCAAAATGGAAGGAGAGATAAAGAGCTTCCAAGACAGGCAGCAACTAAAAGAATATGTGACCTCCAAACCAGCTCTGCAAGAAATTTTAAGGGGGACTCTTAAAATTCCCCTTTAAGAAGAAGTTCAGTGGAACAGTCCACAAAAACAAGGACTGAATAGATATCATGATGACACTAAACTCATATCTCTCAATAGTAACTCTGAATGTGAACGGGCTTAATGACCCCATCAAAAGGCGCAGGGTTTCAGACTGGATAAAAAAGCAGGACCCATCTATTTGCTGTCTACAAGAGACTCATTTTAGACAGAAGGACACCTACAGCCTGAAAATAAAAGGTTGGAGAACCATTTACCATTCGAATGGTCCTCAAAAGAAAGCAGGGGTAGCCATCCTTATATCAGATAAACTAAAATTTACCCCAAAGACTGTAGTGAGAGATGAAGAGGGACACTATATCATACTTAAAGGATCTATTCAACAAGAGGACTTAACAATCCTCAATATATATGCCCCGAATGTGGGAGCTGCCAAATATATAAATCAATTATTAACCAAAGTGAAGAAATACTTAGATAATAATACACTTATACTTGGTGACTTCAATCTAGCTCTTTCTATACTCGATAGGTCTTCTAAGCACAACATCTCCAAAGAAGCGAGGGCTTTAAATGATACACTGGACCAGATGGATTTCACAGATATCTACAGAACTTTACATCCAAACTCAACTGAATACACATTCTTCTCAAGCGCACATGGAACTTTCTCCAGAATAGACCACATATTGGGTCACAAATCGGGTCTGAACCGATACCAAAAGATTGGGATCGTCCCCTGCATATTCTCAGACCATAATGCCTTGAAATTAGAACTAAATCACAACAAGAAGTTTGGAAGGACCTCAAACACGTGGAGGTTAAGGACCATCCTGCTAAAAGATGAAAGGGTCAACCAGGAAATTAAGGAAGAATTAAAAAGATTCATGGAAACTAATGAGAATGAAGATACAACCGTTCAAAATCTTTGGGATGCAGCAAAAGCAGTCCTAAGGGGGAAATACATCGCAATACAAGCATCCATTCAAAAACTGGAAAGAACTCAAATACAAAAGCTAACCTTACACATAAAGGAGCTAGAGAAAAAACAGCAAATAGATCCTACACCCAAGAGAAGAAGGGAGTTAATAAAGATTCGAGCAGAACTCAACGAAATCGAGACCAGAAGAACTGTGGAACAGATCAACAGAACCAGGAGTTGGTTCTTTGAAAGAATTAATAAGATAGATAAACCATTAGCCAGCCTTATTAAAAAGAAGAGAGAGAAGACTCAAATTAATAAAATCATGAATGAGAAAGGAGAGATCACTACCAACACCAAGGAAATACAAACGATTTTAAAAACATATTATGAACAGCTATACGCCAATAAATTAGGCAATCTAGAAGAAATGGACGCATTCCTGGAAAGCCACAAACTACCAAAACTGGAACAGGAAGAAAGAGAAAACCTGAACAGGCCAATAACCAGGGAGGAAATTGAAGCAGTCATCAAAAACCTCCGAAGACACAAGAGTCCAGGGCCAGATGGCTTCCCAGGGGAATTTTATCAAACGTTTAAAGAAGAAACCATACCTATTCTCCTAAAGCTGTTTGGAAAGATAGAAAGAGATGGAGTACTTCCAAATTCGTTCTATGAGGCCAGCATCACCTTAATTCCAAAGCCAGACAAAGACCCCACCAAAAAGGAGAATTACAGACCAATATCCCTGATGAACATGGATGCAAAAATTCTCAACAAGATACTGGCCAATAGGATCCAACAATACATTAAGAAAATTATTCACCATGACCAAGTAGGATTTATCCCCGGGACACAAGGCTGGTTCAACACCCGTAAAACAATCAATGTGATTCATCATATCAGCAAGAGAAAAACCAAGAACCATATGATCCTCTCATTGGATGCAGAGAAAGCATTTGACAAAATACAGCATCCATTCCTGATCAAAACTCTTCAGAGTGTAGGGATAGAGGGAACATTCCTCGACATCTTAAAAGCCATCTACGAAAAGCCCACAGCAAATATCATTCTCAATGGGGAAGCACTGGGAGCCTTTCCCCTAAGATCAGGAACAAGACAGGGATGTCCACTCTCACCACTGCTGTTCAACATAGTACTGGAAGTCCTAACCTCAGCCATCAGACAACAAAAAGACATTAAAGGCATTCAAATTGGCAAAGAAGAAGTCAAACTCTCCCTCTTCGCTGATGACATGATACTCTACGTAGAAAACCCAAAAGTCTCCACCCCAAGATTGCTAGAACTTATACAGCAATTCAGTAGCGTGGCAGGATACAAAATCAATGCCCAGAAGTCAGTGGCATTTCTATACACTAACAATGAGACTGAAGAAAGAGAAATTAAGGAGTCAATCCCATTTACAATTGCACCCAAAAGCATAAGATACCTAGGAATAAACCTAACCAAAGATGTAAAGGATCTATACCCTCAAAACTATAGAACACTTCTGAAAGAAATTGAGGAAGACACAAAGAGATGGAAAAATATTCCATGCTCATGGATTGGCAGAATTAATATTGTGAAAATGTCAATGTTACCCAGGGCAATTTACACGTTTAATGCAATCCCTATCAAAATACCATGGACTTTCTTCAGAGAGTTAGAACAAATTATTTTAAGATTTGTGTGGAATCAGAAAAGACCCCGAATAGCCAGGGGAATTTTAAAAAAGAAAACCATATCTGGGGGCATCACAATGCCAGATTTCAGGTTGTACTACAAAGCTGTGGTCATCAAGACAGTGTGGTACTGGCACAAAAACAGACACATAGATCAATGGAACAGAATAGAGAATCCAGAAGTGGACCCTGAACTTTATGGGCAACTAATATTCGATAAAGGAGGAAAGACTATCCATTGGAAGAAAGACAGTCTCTTCAATAAATGGTGCTGGGAAAATTGGACATCCACATGCAGAAGAATGAAACTAGACCACTCTCTTTCACCATACACAAAGATAAACTCAAAATGGATGAAAGATCTAAATGTGAGACAAGATTCCATCAAAATCCTAGAGAAGAACACAGGCAACACCCTTTTTGAACTCGGCCATAGTAACTTCTTGCAAGATACATCCACGAAGGCAAAAGAAACAAAAGCAAAAATGAACTATTGGGACTTCATCAAGATAAGAAGCTTTTGCACAGCAAAGGATACAGTCAACAAAACTCAAAGACAACCTACAGAATGGGAGAAGATATTTGCAAATGACATATCAGATAAAGGGCTAGTTTCCAAGATCTATAAAGAACTTATTAAACTCAACACCAAAGAAACAAACAATCCAATCATGAAATGGGCAAAAGACATGAACAGAAATCTCACAGAGGAAGACATAGACATGGCCAACATGCATATGAGAAAATGCTCTGCATCACTTGCCATCAGGGAAATACAAATCAAAACCACAATGAGATACCACCTCACACCAGTGAGAATGGGGAAAATTAACAAGGCAGGAAACAACAAATGTTGGAGAGGATGCGGAGAAAAGGGAACCCTCATACACTGTTGGTGGGAATGTGAACTGGTGCAGCTACTCTGGAAAACTGTGTGGAGGTTCCTCAAACAGTTAAAAATATACCTGCCCTACGACCCAGCAATTGCACTGTTGGGGATTTACCCCAAAGATACAAATGCAATGAAACGCTGGGACACCTGCACCCCGATGTTTATAGCAGCAATGGCCACGATAGCCAAACTGTGGAAGGAGCCTCGGTGTCCAACGAAAGATGAATGGATAAAGAAGATGTGGTTTATGTATACAATGGAATATTACTCAGCTATTAGAAATGACAAATACCCACCATTTGCTTCAACGTGGATGGAACTGGAGGGTATTATGCTGAGTGAAGTAAGTCAGTCGGAGAAGGACAAATATTATATGTTCTCATTCATTTGGGGAATATAAATAATAGTGAAAGGGAATATAAGGGAAGGGAGAAGAAATGTGTGGGAAATATCAGAAAGGGAGACAGAACGTAAAGACTGCTAACTCTGGGAAATGAAATAGGGGTGGTAGAAGGGGAGGAGGGCGGGGGGTGGGAGTGAATGGGTGACGGGCACTGGGGGTTATTCTGTATGTTAGTAAATTGAACACCAATAAAAAATAAATTAAAAAAAAAAGAAAAAAAATAAGAGAATAAACTTTTGATTTCAATTTTAATTATCATTACAGAAAATTATAAAAAATGCCAACTTTATTTTTTCTATTGAGTTATCGAAGGTATGGTATTAGCATTTATTTCTGCCTTATGTGAAAAAAGGTTAAAAGTACTGTGAAAGCTAATTCACCCATAAAAGACCCCAGTTAAATAATATGAAACTCAGCCTTGGAGGTTCTAGGGTAAGACAGGATTCACTTTGTCCTTCAGATTGTTGCTTTTGTACAAACATGACATTTTGGTTGGACTTTGTGTTTGACAGCTCTATAGTATAATTTTACAGAATGTGTTAAAGCAGAACCAAATGTCATTGGCTTCGTTCAGTAGATTTTCTGCCTAATGGAAAGCACCATTACTATTCTATTCATTTTTACAACCAATGAAAAAAATTGATCATTTTGATTTGTGGAGTTCTTTTGTACATGATTTTCTAGGAGATAAAGATCATGTATTAGCCCTTTTGTATGTCCATGATTGAGCATTAATTGACTTTGATCTGTAAGAAACTGCCTATGCTTCATTCCAAGAGTAATTTTGGCATTACTTGCGCTAGCAGTTAACAGGTAGCGTATTGGCTTAAGGAATATATGTGAGTGGGAGGAGAATTCTGTGGTGTAATTTAAAGGGTGTTCATGTACACAGAATAAAAAAGGGATTTATTTTATAATATGAAACCAATTCATAATTTGAGAGTAGAAATGAAGCTGAGTCAAATATAAGTGCCAAGTGAAAAACCACTGGGGTCTTGGGATACTGTCCAGTCGGAGAAAGGAGGCAGCAGTAAGGCTGAGGTTACTGGAGCTCAGAGGTCAGATACAGGTCATGATGTAGGTCAGAGTGACACACCTGGGGGAAAAAAAAAAAAAAAAGATCTATATGTTGTTGGTATTGGAATAAAGAAGCCCCTCCAGACATAAATTCTTGTTTTGTTTAACACTAGTTAACTTGAAATTGGTATTTTAAAGTAAAACATTACTTAACTTTTTCTATCGGACTCATCAAAGTTACCTACCTTTATGGCTCTAGGGAAGCTGTGACAACTTAGAAAAGAAGCTGTTGGGGCACCTGAGTGGCTCAGGTAGTGAAGCATCGGACTCTTGGTTTCAGCTCAGATACAGGTCATGATCTCAGGGTCCAAGGATGGAGCCCCAAGTGGGGCGCCACACTTGGCATGCTCCTCCCCTAACTCATTATCTCTCTCAAATAAATAAAATCTTAAAACAAAAACAAGAAAAGAGGCTGTTACTGGGCACTACTGTATCTTTTGAACTTTTTAAAATATTTTGCTGCTTATCTCTTTTCCCTTCATAAAAGGGGAGGAATCATCTCTTACCATGCGAATTGTAACTTTAATCAAACTATTTAACATACTGACCTTGAGAATAAAATAAATAATTTATCAATATGAGAGAAACCTAAACCACGGTGAGTTTGTGATTTTTAATGTATAAGCTTAAGTTCTTTATTTGCATTTGTCTCCCAGCAATACTTTTCAGGATGACGATAATATATGTAGATAAGAAATCAGGGTGCTGAAATGAAAATCTTAGAACTTCAACACAAAAGTCCACCATCTGATATAATACTGATTATTTTGCATAGTAAGAGCATCGACATAAGGTGTTAAAACAAAGGGTATCCTGATACCTGCCCTGTCCTGTGGTCCCAGACTGGACGTACCCACAGTCAAGGTTTTATTATTATTATTAATTTTCCAGCCCATTAATAGGAAATAGACAAATAATATAAGAACCTCCTTGTACTTCTCCAGCCTATCTAAATTAGCAGCTAGCTTTTCATGGGAGATCATTTGAAAATGAACTGGGCTGTGGATCTTTTTAGAGTATGAAACATTCACTTTGCTTGAGTCAGAGCTGTCTCTGCTGCCTTCTTCTAATTCATTATAGTTATAAATCTATGTCTCAAGTTTCCCAGACCTGAGAATGTTGCACATGTGACAAGGGAGGTAGAGACTGGATGGATGCTTTGCAAACTACTGAGTATAAGTGATTGTTGGCAACCATCAGAAGCTGAAAGAGGCAAGGGAGGATCTTCTAGAAGCTTTAAGAGAGACCATGGCTCTGCCACTGTGATTTTAGGCTTCTACCGTCCAGAACTGGGAGAAAATAAATGTCTCTTGTTTTAAGCCACCAAATCTGTGGACTTTGTTACTACAGCCCTAAAAAACTAGTAGAATGTGCTACAATGAAACACCTTCAGGCATAAAAAGGAATACACTACTGACATATAACAAAGCATGGATGAATTTGAAAATACTATATAGTAATAGAAAGAAAACAGACTCAAAAGATCACATATTGAATGATTTCAGTTATATGAAATGTCTGCCTTAAAAGCAGAAAGTAGATTAGCAGTTTTCAGGAGATGTGGATGAAAAGCAAGATTGTCTGCAAATGAGCAGAAAGGATATCTTTGAGGTGATCAAAATATTTTCAAATTGAATTGTTATAATGATTGCATGACTGCAAATTTACCAATTTCTATAATTTACTAATTAAAATTTCCATAATTTCTAAATTTACCAGTAATTTTTGAATGGTATACTTACATGAGTAAATGTTATGGTATGTAATATTGTAGCTCAATAAAGTTCTATTAAATAAAAAGGAAAAAAAGAGATGCTGTGAAGAACAATGAAGAAAGAAAATAAGTGAAAGTGTGATGGCCCTTGAGAATATAAACAAGAGTGATAACATTGGGGAAAAAAAAGAATCTTGAAATCTAGAATATTTCTTTTTTACCCTAGACATACTTTCCAGTTTTTCTTTTTAATTATTAAAAACATATGTTCCATTTTTATGTTCATACTGTAATTAGGGGAATAGATTGGGGAATTACCTAAGAGCAACAGGGAATTAATAACAGAATTTAAATTTAAATATTAAATAACAGAATTTAAATGTCTGTACAAGCAGATGACTCTGATCTCATTGGTCGCCAGCCTGGATCTCAGGTTCCTATAACTCACTTAAAGGAGTAATAGATAATCTCAAACAACTTTTGCTGCTTCTATAGGCATATTATAAATCTCAATTCTATTATAAAGACTTCACATTTTATATGTTTATGTACTTTTAGATGCAACTATATTAACTCCCTGTTGTGACAACATGTCTCTAGTGATTAGAATTTCTAATGATATATGTTTTGATTAATAGAAAAGTGAGTAAATTACTGCTTGACACATGCTATTGTTTAATCAAAGATACTCTTAAAAACCTAATGTCTTATATGAGAAGAATTCAATGAGATTATGGTGGTAAATAATTTGGGAACAATTATTTTAATTTGCATACAGCACTGCTTAATATGTCAAGTGTGTCAAACATGCAGAAGGGGAAGGCAATTGGTAAGCAATAAATAGGGTGTTGGCAATATACTTGTACCAAAAATTTATGGAAACTGTTTATTAATCTTTTATAATTATTAAATTAAGTGTAATTGACAACATATAATCTAATGTGTATTTTCAAATATAATAATGTAAGCATAGACTGATTAATCTGCTTAAATAAAATGTTTTATAAACAATCTAAGCAATGTTTATATTACCTTAATTTTTTGGATGAAGACTTGCAGAATGTAAACTAAAGTTCATGCATTTTCTGTGTTCAGTATTTTCTCTGTAAAATGAAAAGAAATCTTATCTTCAGGTACCACAAAATTGCTGCTATTTATAGTTTTATGTGGGATTTTCATAAAACATGTAAATAAAAGACAGTAATTTAAGCAATCTTAAATATGTTCATGAGACATTGTGAAATGAGTTCTATAGCACTCACTACAAAAAGGAATCAAGAGTATTTTACCCACTTACCGTATATCTTTCATTATTTTGGACCTAGGCCTTTCCTTTATTATGTACCAATTTGCTGTAGTATCTGGAGCATAATAAGATCTCTTATATGTGATGAAACTGTTCTGGAATGGTGCATAAAAGCAACCACACATCAAGTCAGCTAGATAAACAGAGGGGAGTTTTCCCCAGCTTATCAATTTTAAATGTAAAGCATGATTTACATAAAATCCTTCATATTCTTTACTTTCCATGATTGTTTATATGATATACTCTTGTTCTTTAAAACAATAACTTTTGGTTATTTTTTATTAGCCTCTTCTTCTGATACAATCTGTGAGTTGGACACAAATATAAACTGTTTTCTATCTAATTATTTCCTTTTCAGCTATTTTGCATTTAATATATAATAAGTATACTTATATTAGGCCTGTTTAGCAAAACTCCATTCAGTTTTATAAAGATACATATTGGCCACATAGTTTTAAGTATATGTTGACATCATATATAACTACTTTTTTTTCAATTGAAGTATAGTTGACATATTATATTAGTTTTAGGTATACAATGTACTGATTCAACATTTATGTATATTACAAAATGATCACCAGTGTCTAGTTATCATTTCACCATACATAATTATTACAATATTATTGACTATTTTTCCGTGTGCTATACTTTATATTCTTATAATTTATTTTTGTTATAACTGGAAATTATACTTCTGAATCCCATTTACCTCTTTCTCCTACCCCCTAAACCCCTATCCTCTGGCAACCACCAATTTTAAAATTATTCCCTGTATTTCTGAGTCTGCTTCTGTTTTGTTTTGTGTGCCCATTTTTTGTTTTTTGATTCAACATATAAATGAAATCATACAGTATTTATCTCTGACTTACTTCATTGCATAATATCCTCTAAGCCCATCTATGTTGTTGCAAATGGCAAGATTTCATTCATTTTTATAGCTGAGCAATATTCCTGTGTGTGTGCGTGTGTGTGTGTGTGTACACACCACATCTTCTTTATCTATTTACCTCTTCATGGACACTTTAGGGTGGTTCTCTATCTTGGCTAATGTAATAGTGCTGCAATAAACATAAGGGTGCACATATTTTCTTTGGATAAATTAAGGGAGTTTTTATTTTCTTTGTATAAATACCTAGAATTAGAATTGATAGATCATATGGAGTTTTTACTCAAAATTTTTTGAAGAACCTCCATGCCACTTTTCATAATGGCTGTGCCAATTTATACTCCCACCAAAAATGCATGAAGGTTCTTCTTTCTCCACATCCTTGCCAATATTTCTTATTTCTTCTCATTTTGACAGGTGTGAGGTGATATTTCATTGTATTTTTGATTTGCCTTTCCTGATGGCTAGACTAGGTATGAGCATCTTTTCATGTGTCTGTTGGCCATCTTTATGTCTTTGGAAAAATGCCCATTTTAAAATCAAGTTGTTTGTTTATTTACTTATTTACATTTGTTTTTGGTGTTGAGTTGTATGAGTTTCAATTATTAAAGCTTTCTAGCATAGTTTGAGATCTGGGATTGTGATACCTCCAGTTTTGTCCTTCTTTCTCAGATCTCATTGGCTATTCTGAGTCTTCTCTGGTCCCATATAAATTTTAGGAGTTTTTTTGTCCTAATTCTGTGAAAAATACTATTGGTATTTTGATATTTTGCACCGAATCTGTAGATTGCCTTGGGTAGCATAGGCATTTTAATATTAATTTTTCTAAACCACAAACAGTATATCTTTCTATTTATTTTTGTTGTCTTCAATTTTTTTTAAATATTTATTTATTTATTTACTGGGGTGGGACATGCACATGAGTTGGGGAAGGAGCAGAGGGAGAGAATCTTCAAGCAGACTCCCCAGTGAGTGTGGAGCCCTACATGGAGCCAGGCATGGGGCTCAGTCCCACACCCCATGATGATATCATGACTTGAGCTGAGACCAAGAGTTGGATGCTCAACTGACTGAGACACCCAGGCACCCCTGTTGTCTTCAATTTCTTTTATCACAATGCCTTATAATTTTTCGAGTAGAGGTCTTTCACCTCCTTGGTTAAGTTTATTTCTAGGGTTTTTTTTAATGCAATTTTAAATGGGCTTTTGATAAATTTCTCTTTCCGGTAGTTCATTATTATTATACAAAAATGTAACAAATTTTTGTATATTAACTTTGTATCCTGCAACTTTGCTGTATTTATATTAGTTTTAATAGTTGTTTGGTGGCATCTTTAAGGTATTCTGTATATAGTATCATGTCAGCTACAAATGGTGACACTTTTACTTTTTCTTACCAGTTTGGATGCCTTTTATTTCTCTTTCTTGTCTGATTATTGTGGCTAGGATTAAAAGTGGTGAGAGTGGGAATTCTTGTCTTGTTTTCTGATCTTAAGAGAAATGCTTTTCACCACCGAGTATGATATTAGCTGTTGGTTTGTCATATATGGCCTTTTTTTGTTGAGATATCCCTCCATACCCACTTTGTTGAGTTGTTTACTTTTTATCATGAATGGATACTTTACTTTGTCAAATGCTTTGTCTTCATCTATTGTGAGATGATTATATGATTTTTATTCTTTATTTTGTTTGTGTGGTCTATAATATCGATTCATGTATGTTAAGCAGTCCTTGTTCCTTGTCATAAATCCCACTTCATCATAATGTAGGATCCTTTCAATGTATTGTTGAATTTGGTTTCCTGATATTTTATTGAAGATTATTACATCTATATTCATCAAGGATATTAGTCTGTAATTTTTTTTGTTTGCAGTGTCATTGTCTGATTTTGGTATCAGTAATGCCAGCCTCATAGAATGAATTTGGAATAATTCCGTTTTCCTCAATTTTTTGGAATAGTTTGAGAAGAATAGATAGTAACTCTTCGTTAAATGTTTGGTAGAATGTTGGCCTATGAAGTTATCTGGTACTGGACATTTGTTTTTTTGGGAGTTATTTGACTGCTGATTCAATTTTATGACTCTTAATAGGTCTGGTCAGGTTTTCCATTTCTTATTTCTCATTTCTTAAGGTAAGCCTGGATTGCTATAAACTTCCCTGTTAGAACTGTTTTTGCTGTATTCTATAAATTTTGAAATGTTGTGTTGCCATTTTCATTTGTCTCAAGGTATTTTTTTTTTATTTCCTTTTCAATTTCTTCATTGACCCATTGGTTTTTGAGTAGCATGTTGTTTGACCTTCATGTTTGTGTTTTTACCAGTTTTTTCTTGTAATTGACTTCTAGTTTCATACTAAAACACAATTTAACTCCAATCATTATGGTTACGGGGGCAATTCTGCACATGATAGAAACACAATTAGAAGAAATTAGATATAATAGTTGCTCTAAACATAGGGAGACCATTTCATAGAGTTATTGTGTAGGTAAAGCAGAAATTAGAGGTCATATTTTACATAATGTTGAAATATTTAAGGGTATTAATATCCGTAGAGAAAGTAAAGTTAATAAAACCACTTGGCAATGTGATTATAGTCTATAAATTGCTAATCTGATGTGCAGACAGCAGCTGTGTCACTTTGCTGGGGAGGTCAAGGAGCTGCAACTGCTTTTTTTCTGCCTGAAGGAGAAGGCAAATGGCCCGCTAGTCAACTGGCTTCAAAGATTTTATAAACAAACACTTTGTGTTTGAGAGAGAGAAAAAAAAGAAAGACATTCTAAGTTTGTGGTTGTTGGCTTATTGCATTAAAATACATAATTTTACAGCACAGTATGACTGAAAGCTCTAGAAAAGGATGTAATAATCATTTGGAAAATCATTATATGATCTCTGAGGTTTCATTCAAAAAGTTCTAAAAGTTCAACAAGTTCTAAAACTTTATGTCTTTTTGCTTTATTGTTCTATACATATATATATATATATATATTCTATACATAAGCAACTGCTTTTAAAATAAAAGCAACAATGCATCTATTATTGCTCCATCTTGAACATTATTCTCTTCCCAGTCCCTAGCAATTACAGTATAGCAAATTATTTACATTTCAGAACAACCCAGTAATAAGCATCGTATATTTTAGTTTTATTGTTAAGAACCTGAATACTAAATGGCAAAAGCAGGCACAGCATGTATTCTACCAGTGTGGTGTGCAACCTCTTTCTCATATGCTTTACTTTCCCTTTACACTTGCAAATTGGATAAATGCAGCCATAGGTGGTTTGACAGCTAATTAAATGTGAATTTGTGCATTTATATGTCAGCTTACTACCAGTATTTGTGGAAATAAGGTAGAAATTGTATAGAAAACTTTAAATTCAGTTACTTACAAATCTGATTTTACGATGCATACTAAAACATTCAAATTGGAATTTTTATTGTGTATGTGCATGCATGTACATCTCTACGCACTTATTACCTGTTTGAAAGTATACTTTATGTATCTCACATAATAACAAATCTGTGGGGAGCAAATAATGTTAGTTTGGAAATAAATTTGAAGGTCCTAGCTTTTTCATTATTCTTAGACTTCGTGTTTTGTAAAATTCTCATGGAAGGAACATACTGTTGGGCTTTTAGAAAACTTAGATTCCTGAGAAAACATCATTTTGACGATAGTGGAGTTCCATTATATTGGGTTAGTCACAGACACAGTGAGTAATAATCCAGCCTTCTGAATTATGATGGAAGATTCATGGGACCTTTGGACAGTGTAAGTATTAAAATATACTGTAAAACTTATCCCTAATTCAACAAAATATTTTCAATTTCAAACAGCCTGTACTTTACTGTGTTCTATACATCCTGGATTTCCCTGTAAAGTTGATCATAAAGTATATGGAAAATATAGGTAACATAAGGTAATCATAAAAAGAGAAGTAGAAGTCTAAAATAAAGCATCAATTAGGACAACACAGGTGTATAATATAAATCCAATATAAACAAAAAAAAGGACTTTAAGTTTGGTTCTAAATTTTGGAAATTAAAATGCAAAGAGAAACAGCAGGTTAATAATGCACAATGACAACAAAATATAAAGAAACCAGTTATTCATCTTAAGGTGAAAATTAATTTTTTTCTTGAAGTTACCTGTAAGAAGAACATCATTGTAATTAGCAATGCCTTTAACAGCAGGATTATAATAAACATCAAAGTTTGTCTTCTAACTTCCCTCAAAAAAATGTTAATGAGATTCCCATTTTGTTCAACAAAAACATTACCCTGAGGGGAAGCCATATAAGGCAAAATCAGGCTGTCTGCTGGTCGGGTTAAATTATTTGGTAGCTGTTTACTGAATATATAATTTCTTCATAAATACTATTATTTTGCAAATATTTTATGTTGTATACAAATATATTCACAATAATTTGTTAATTTCTGAACTGATTTTAGTTAAATGGTTCCCAAAATTGCCTTTCAGAAACCACTCGTGATTTGGATGATATTTCCTATCTTGCCTTATCCTGGAGGGCAGTATTCGGTCCTAACCAGGCAACTATCACATACTTTTAGCTAAAAAGAGATTCAGGAAGAGACATGCTTCCCAAGCAAAGCCTATGAGAAATTATGATGCTTGCTGAGACTTTTGTGACAGAGTTATACACTTTCCTCTTAAAAACAAATTCAGGGGCACTTGGGTGGCTCCGTTGGTTAAGCGTCTGCCTTCAGCTCAAGTCATGATCCCAGGATCCTGAAATATAGCCCCTCACCGGGGACTCCCGGCTCAGCAGGGAACCTGCTTCTCCCTGTCCCCTCTGCTGGTGCTCTCCCTCCCCCCTCTCTCTCACAGATAAATAAACAAAATCTTTAAAAAAATATTTAGATTTTAGATGTGTATCTTTTTGACGTATTACCGTTAATTTATTAGCACCATATTGCACCTGAAAATAACTCTCTCTCTATTTTAATTTAATTTAATTTAATTTAATTTTATTTTATTTTATTATTTATTTATTTTTTTAACTCTCTCTTAATGTAGGACAAAGGCACCGTGGGTTCTAATGTTACTTTTGGCAATCCACTAGAAACATTCAACAGATTACTGTTAATTTATGTAAATCAGTACATTCCCTTTTGTCTTCAGATTTTTTTTGTATTTTCTGTTAATTTATGTTCAAAAATTTAATACTTATAATGCAGTGTATACACAGGGATAAAAATTTAAAGGGTAAAATGCAGTCAGAATACAAAGTAAATACTTTTCTGTTTCTTCACCACTCAGTTGTCCACTGCAGGGGCAAAAATTGTTAAGACATTGTGTATGCATTCAAAAATTTTCTGTGCATCTACAAGCAAATATGTTTATATTTTCTTTATGACACATAGAATCATGTTGCACATTCTTTTTTTTACCAAGTTTTTTCACCAAAAAAATGTACTTTGGACATTTTTCCATACTATGAAAAAGGGTTGTTTCATTCGTTTAATGACTTTGTGATTTATGTAACTAATTCTCTATTAAAGTCTGGTTAACTGATCTAATCTTTTGCTACTGTATATAATTCTGCAATAAATAACCTCATATTTATGTTATGTTTTGTGCAATTGCGAGTACTCATAGGTATGTGTGTATGTATGTGTATTAGCTACTGTCATTTTTACACACACCTGCCATTTATATATATACACATACACATACCAATTTGTCTTCCCTAGTGATTATGCTAATTTGTTCTACCAGCAATGTATGATAATACTAATTTTCCTCTCCAACACAGTTTGTCATCAACCTTTTGAAACTTTGATAATCTGAGAGATTAAAACACTAATCAAATTTTTTTTATTTTGAATAACATTAAATTTTCCTATATGGAAGTCATTGAATTTCTTGGTTTGTAAACTAACTTTATATCCTTTGCCAAATTTTTTATTAGATTGTTAATCTCTACTAGTTTTTCTTATATTTTTAAAAATTAGTTGTGGAAATCAGCCCTTTTTGGTAAGTTGCACATTTTCACAAGTGTTTTGTTTGTTTCTTTACCTTGTGTAAGAAGTTTTTCTCCATAACAATTTTTATTTTTATTTTATTTTTATTTTTTTTCATAACGATTTTTACATTTTGATTCATTTGAGGTTAAGTTTAAATTTTCATTGGTTTTATCTTTGTGTGTGTTGCAGTTTACAGCATTTATTTGAAAGTCTTTTCCATTCCAAATTACTAAAAGAAACTTAAATGAGATTATCCTTTGTTTCCTTTTTCAACATTTATATCTTTGATATATCCGATAATAGTTTTGAATCAAGGTATGATGTATAGATAGATCAACTTATTTTCCCAGATGACTAGTGAGTTATTAGCATTATTTTAAAAATTGTTTACTTAGGGACTCTTGGGTGACTCAGCGGTTGAACATTTGAGCATGTGCCTTTGGCTCAGGGTGTGAACCTGGGTCCCGGGATCAAGTCCCACATCAGGGTCCCTATGAGGAACCTGCTTCTCTTTCTGCCTATGTCTCTGCCTCTCTCTCTTTCTTATGAATAAATAAATAAATCTTAAAAAAATAAAATTAAATTTTCTACTTGTATCCCATGGCTATGAAATCCCACTTTGATATAGGTCTACATTTTCTTATCCATTTCTTTCTTAGTTCCTTTTCATGTTATGATAGCACTATGATCCGTTGATTATTTGCATAATATTACATGATATTTATTATCTAGTAAGTGCAATTCCTACATCATCTACGATTACTAGTTGTTGTCATAATTTCTCTTATTTTCTAGTTTGTATTATTTATAAACTTTGAAATCAACTAATCTATTCTCTTCATAGAAAAAAATTATAGATGTTTTTATTGAGATATCAATGTATATACTAATTTGATTTATAATTAAAAATTTAATTTTATTTATTGTAGGTCTCTATTTTTTCCAACAATATGGTAGACTCTTCTCTTTTTATTTAAATATTCTTTCTGTTCCTCAAAGTTCCATTTTAAAGTTTCTTTATACCTCTATCACATATACCTCTATCCCATGTGTGATATGTGTACTCTTAGATATTATTCTGTTCTTAAAAAACAATATAGTAAGTAGAATTCTAAGGTGATCCACAATTACCCTCTACCTTGTGTAATCCCTCCTATATTTGCATTGAACCTGTGAATATGATGAGTTATCAATACCATGATTATATTACATTACATGGCAAGAGGGAGATTATCCTTGGGTGGACCTGATTTATCAGACGAGCCATTTAGAAACAACTTTCTCTAGCTGCTCATAGAAGATAAAGTCAGGTATTTGCAGCACCAGAAAGATTGGACACTATGTTACTGGCTTGAAGATGAACAGGGTCATCAAGTAATGACCTGTGGGTCAGCCTTAGGGACTGAGAGTGGTCTCTGGCCTACAGCCAGCAAGAAAACAGGGATTTCAATAAGATACGCAGAAGGAACAGAACTCTACTAATTACAAGTATGAGCTTGGACAAGTATTCTGAGCTTCAAATAAGAACGTACCAAGCTGACATCTTGATTTCAGTCTGATCAGAGCATCCAGTTGTGCTGTGCCAGACTGACAAGCAGAACTATGTGCTAATAAATAGGTGCTTGATAAGCCACTAAATTTGTGTTAATTTGTTATGCTTCAATAGAAAACAAATACAGGAGCGTATATCCATTTTATCTTCTAACAGGCTGTTATTTGTTACTCATTTTCTTTATTTTTCTGCCATAGCATTTCATTTAATCACCTCATAATTAGCCAAAGGGGGAACAATATCAGTTTTTGTTCTTTAGTTTTTCAGGCAAACAAGTATAGCATCTGCAAATAAGAATGGATTTCCCTTTTCTTTTCCATTTAATATTTTTTCTCTTCAACATTTCTGACTATAACTACAAAATAATTTCACCTTATAAAAGTAACTGCAGACATTCTTATACTAGACACTCCTGTCACTCCTATGTATGTTAGGTTTTTATAGGGAACGTCTGAAACTCTGCCTGAGAGCTCCCACTGGCTGTAGGAATGCTCTAGTCATTACACAGGCATGACATAAATGTTGAGAATTATTATTACGTCCTATTGCTGCTGTAACAAGTTACTTCAAACTTAGTGGCTTAACCAATACAAATGTATTATCTTACAGTTCTCTAGGTCAAAATCTGAAAGACTCACTGGGCTAAAAAGCAATGTATTAGCAATATTGTGTTCCTTTCTGGAGTCTCAGGGGTATAGGATTTCCTTGCCATTCTAGCTTATGGAGGCTGTCCGCATCCTTTGCTCTACTCTTTGCTCTAAGGGTAACAAAAGTTGGTCATGCCCTTCTGGCATCAGATCACTCTGACCTCATTTCTCCTGCCCTCTACTGATTTTAAGTCTCTGGTGATTATATTGGGTGTATAACGGAGGGTAATCTTATTTTAAGACCAGTTTATTAGCAACTTCAATTCCATCTGCATTCTTAATTGTCTTTGCCATGTAACCCGAGGTATTCATAGATTTGCGGATTAGGACATGGACATCTTGTGGTGGGGAACATTATTCTGCCTAGAATAAAGATGCATCCCAGCTTCCTTACCCCTGGATAGTACAGTTTGAAGATCTGATCTTCATTTCCCTCACAGATTACCAGTAGGAATGAACTTCAGTTGCACCCATTCATATATTCTGTGTTCTCAAATCTGTGCCTCAAATCCCTTTTTCCCCTTTATTGGAATGAAGGGCTTACCTAATATAATTAATAGCATATGTGACTTTAGGAAATACTCTTACAATGGAAATCTAGAACAAAATTACTCCCTGGTCCCATGATAACAAGAAATTGTAACTGGGGTGATGATTATGTGTAACATACGTAAACATCACCAATTATGAAGATTTTTACTTGAGCATGAGATACACAGGTGGAAGGGGATGCAGTTTCTGTAGTACACAAGGAACTTGAGAGTTAAGGGAGGAGTGGTAATTACAAGGATTGAAAGGTTGTTTGCCAGTTGTTAATGGCCATAGAAACTCTGAATGAAGAAAATAACAGCTCGGACATCAGCAGACTATCAATCCAGGGCACAGTGTGAAAGCTGAAAGGCTACTGTTGCTCAATTTAAAGAGACGCTCATCTACAGGCAGATGACACGCTATGATAGAAAACAGACTCAGGATTTGAAAGTAAAAGTAGTGGAATTATGAAGGAAGGTAAATTTAAATCTCTGGCTCCCAATCTAAAATCCTGTAGAAAAGAGAAGAACCAAGAGACCTGGGATTGGTATCAGAGGAAGTGCATGAGAACCTAGAATTCACAAATCTTCAGAATGTTCTGGATTGGCAGAAATGGCTCCTTTCCTCCTGCTAGAGGAATAGTGTTTCATTGCCTGGGAACTATGCAAATCTCTCATCTGAAAAAGATGCATGATTTTGCTTATTCTTTTCAAAATTTTCCACTGTCTCCCTTTGTCATTTCTACATTATGAGCAAGAGTGAAGGCTCAGTATCACCTGCCCATATCACAGTGTCCCTCTGTGAGAAGAAAAGCTATTCACCAAAGAACTAAAGAATGTGGTTAATATACTGGCAGGAACTGCAAAGTAAGGTCTAGGATGGTTCTTAACGAGGCTGGACTCATAAAGGAAAAAATATAAGAACGTAAGAGGGTGTTTATCAGTAAGGGAGGATTCTCTCATGACTCAAAACTGAACATATTGGCAAGGATTCCCGGAGTCCTAATATGCATCTGGAACGACTATTTGAAACTTGGAAATGATGTTTACAGTAAAGGAGTTGAAGCTGCTGTAACTCAGCGGAGTAGTGATTATCAGGTCAAATGGCTTTGAGACGTGGGCATGTTGGAATGAATTTGCGATCTAAGATTCGAAAACCTGGTGACCTGGAATGATTCCCAAGATCCACCAGAAAGCACACTCCTTCACAAGAAAGATGAGAAATGGACTAGTGAGGAAGGCATTAACATTCTCTGAGAAACTTAGTGGTGACTGTCCTCTGTGAGCAAGTACTGATTGCAGGATACAGGCTTTGAATTTGTCTGCGATGTTGGTGGGGACGTTAGGATTCAGGAGTAACAGAAGCCAGGTGTCTGCATATAACCATTAGAAGCAAGATGAATATAATAAAATAATAAACAGAAAAACCATAATGATAATCCATGTGGACTCCTGTCTCAGAGACAGGAGATCATGTAGTTGCTTATCAGAGGCAAAATAGCTGGGCAGTCAACTACATTGCTGTTTGATGTAAATAACCAGAAAAGACCAAGAGTAAATGACCGTGAAGGGGAGGTAGGCTGATGAATAATCACTGTCATTTAAAAGTTTTCCAGACTTTATTTCTCACCTTGAGCCCCTTGCTTTAACTGGAGGCCTGGTACCACTGAGGAAGTATCAAGAGGTCACAGCAAGTGCATACAATCACTGCTTTGACTCTTCTTTCAAGGGACCTGAGCCCATTTGTGAGAGTTTCCATCCATAAGAAAAAGAACAGTTAGAACTTTCATATACTGTTGGATGCATATGAGTGGATATGAGTTGACATTAATATCAGGGGAACTAAAATAACACAATACTCTTTCCCAAAAAAACCCAGGCAACAGAATAAAGGCCTAAAACCCATCTTATCATAGGTCCAATGGGTCTACTGAAGAATCTTATCCTTTTTTTCCCCAGATCTGATTTTATAATAGGAATAGTTATACTTAGCAACAGAACCTTCACATGAGTTCTCTGACTCATGAAGTAAAACCCATAATAATAATAATAATAATAAAAGCTAACTGGAAATTCCTGAAACTGTCTCCTTTCCTTCACTTTAGACTGGGACAAAAATGGTAAATCAAAATTCTTTATTCCAGTTGGAATGGCAAGGATCAGTACCACATTCAGAGAAATAAAGGATATAAGGGTGGTAGGCATCATCATATCATTTAATTTATAGTTTTGATGTCTGTGGAAACCAAAAGAATCATATGCCGATAATATGGAACTAAATTTGACCAGTGATAGTCTGATGGTAGCTGCTGTCCAAAGTGAGCACCTTTTTATTTATTTATCTTTTTTTAGAGAGAGAATGTGGGTGAGCGAGTGTGGGTGGGGTCAGGGATGGGCAGAGGTAGAGGTGGAGAGAGAGAATCTTTTTTTTTTTTTTTTTTTAATTTTTTAATTTATTTATGATAGGCACACAGTGAGAGAGACAGGCAGAGACACAGGCAGAGGAAGAAGCAGGCTCCATGCACCGGGAGCCTGACGTGGGATTCGATCCCGGGTCTCCAGGATCATGCCCTGGGCCAAAGGCAGGCGCCAAACCGCTGCGCCACCCAGGGATCCCTGGAGAGAGAGAATCTTAAGCAGGCTCCACCACGCCCAGCACAGAGTCTGATGTGGGGCTCGATCTCATGACCCTGAAATCATGACCTGAGTTGAAATCAAGAGCCGGATGCTTAACTGATTGAGCCATCCAGGCACTCCACATAGTTTTATTTTTTAAACAAATAAAAAAAGAGATTAACTCAGACTCTGAAATTTGCTATGAATCTAGCAAATGTTCTCTTTATAATTCCTATGAGAAAAGAGAATCAAAAAGAGTTTTCTACCTGAGATATATAGAAAAACAAACAAAATCAACTTTTAAAATTTATTTAGTTTTTTATTTTTTTAAAGATTTATTTATTTATTTATGATAGACAGAGAGAGAGAGAGAGAGAGAGAGAGAGAGAGAGGGAGGTGGAGACACAGGAGGAGGGAGAAGCAGGCTCCATGCAGGGAGCCCGACGCAGGATTCGATCCGGGACTCCAGGATCGTGCCCTGGACCAAAGGCAGGTGCCAAACTGCTGAGCCACCCAGGGATCCCCTCAACTTTTAACTATAGAGAACTAACTGGTGGTTGCCAGATGGGAGGTGGATGGAGAGTGAGTGAAATAGAATAAGGAGATTAATAGGACACTTACCGTGATGAACACTGAGTAATGTATAGAATTGTCAATCGTTATATTGTACACCTGATGCTAATAAACACTGTATGTTAATTATACCTCAATAAAAACAGTTTAAAAATAAGATGCATTTTATTTTTTTGTCCCAGATTATGGTAACTCTCCTTCTCTGCTATAAAGTTGCAGAGTTGCCACATGAACCTTATGGCCCAAAGTATACTATCTGGCCTTTTTCAGAGAAAGTTTGTTTCCTCTTTTCTAGTGTATGCTGGAACATCCTCTCTAAGGTAATAAGAAATTATTTCATCTTCCATGTCCATTAAAAGGAACACGAAGCTCTCAGAGCCTCTTGACATTTTGAAGGTAATATATATAACTCACTTAATCATACTACTTCAGCCCATTTATTAGGTGAATCATAAAGCTAAAAATTTTGAATGGGAACCGAGCAAGAGAGTGTTCTGCAGCACATTCACACTGATGTTCAGATGACTGCAATTTAGTCCAGATGACCCAGCAGATGCCAGAAGTATAAAAGGAATATAAGGGCAGAGCGTGCACTTTTGGCCAGCCTAAATAGGAGAGTTGCAGGGGTAGGAATATACCCCGGGGTGTGATTCAAAGTCCTGCTGCTGCAGCAAAGACTCATTCATCATTTGAAAATCAGCTCCTGATAAGTTATTTGGCCCTAGCAGACGCTCTGTGTGACCTTCACATACGATTTGATTGTGTCCAGAGTTGGGCACCATGAGCTGCAGGTTGTAAGATCCATCATTTGAGTTGAGTATGAACAGCATCAATCTCTTATAAAATGGAATTGTTACACATATTCAGGATAAGGAGCAAGCAGGTTCCTTTTCAGAAATAAGACCAGACCATCATGACACCTATCCCTGTTATCTAGCCTCTGTTCGAGCTAATACCTGTAGACATCTGGGGAATTTCCTGTAACCAGAGGACGAGAAACCTGAGCCTGGTTCTCTGTACACTAAAGTGAACTGAAGGCAGACTGCCAATCCGATTTAACTCCACATAGTGGTGGCCTCAGAAGCTAATATGAGAGGAATTAACTAGTCACCAACTTGATAAGGAGAAAGAAGTGGCCAAAGATATACACAATGACTCCCAAATACCAGGAAATTGCCCCATTGGATTGTTAGCTGCCAAAAAATGACGAGGTCTTGGAGGTGTGATGATAAGACCCTTAGAATTTAGGACACAGTGTGGAGATCTTAGTGTCTCTTGTCAGTGCTCATCAGACATGAACTTTTCAGCTGTGGAAGTAACTAATTGGAATTTCACGCTGCAGAGACATGGTAGGTCCACCATATATGTCAAGAGCAGAATCTACTGCTGAGCCTTTGATAAGGTTCTGTTCCTTAGGAGACCAACCAGCTCTTGGTTTCAAGTTGATTTTGTTAGCCGCCTTCTATCCTGTAGAAAGCAGTAATTCATCTTTACAGGGATTGATAGACATTTTGGACTTAGCTTTGCCTTCTTATCTGACATGACAGCAGTGCTGTGTGAAACCCTTAAAGTCTCTGACTTATTGCCGTGGAGTGTTACAAAAGACTATCTTGGATAAAGAGGCTACTTTATAACAAGGAAGATCCAGTGGTTGGCTTGTGTCTTTGGGATTCATTTTTTTCATTTAAACATTAGAACATTTTTTTTATGACTTTATATGGAAGGTGGCAGCCTGAAAGAACATTTTAGCTTATTCTCAGAGGTGCACGTAAGGGGTGACACTTTGCATAATTGAGCAAGTCTTATATATACTCTGAGCCAATGGTCTTTATATGTTGCTATGATTTCAACAATTAAACCATACTGCGCCATAATAAAATTTAAAAGATAGTATTACGTCTGCCTCCTCTAACCGTTGATCCCACAAATACGCATTTGGAAAATACACATGGGAGTCAGGTTTCCTGAATTAGAGGTTCTAGTTCTTGGAGAGCAGATGCTCCAACCAGGTGGTAGCAGCGGCATAGCAAGGGTAGGAGGTGGAGGGGGACATGTGAATGGTTCATTCCTGACAGGAATATCCTTTACCACTGACACTGTTTAGAATGCTGGTGATTGTGGATAATAAAAAGTAACAAAAATTTTAATAGTTTGTTTTTGAATTCTATGCAATGCACTCTCTTCCTAGTACACATTCTAGATTTCCCCTCACATCTGGCCAGTGCTTTGTGTAGTTTTTCTTCTCATGTATTAACCCGGACTTCTATTCCTGAGGAGTTTAGCCTCTGGTTGCTGTGTCCTTGTCAGGACATGGTCACAAATCCTTAACCTTGCTCCTTGAGATGCCCCTGGTCAACAGTAAAGTTTCCACTAAACCTGAAGCTGAGACTGACGTCTGATCATTTTGCAATGCCTCTGGACCAGCAAGCAAAAAAGCAAGTTTCTGTCAAGGGATTAATAGTTAGCTGTGGGTTTCATAAGGACATAGAGTTTGCTACTTCACAGTTAGGGGGCGAGAAGAATTATGTCGAAAAGTCAAGGCGCTCACTGAGTAGATGCCTCCTATTGTTTCATGTCCAGAAACAATAGGAGGCATGATTATTGTTAATCATCAACAGACCAATGTAGGAACCTTGTCCTGACAAGGACACAGCAACCAGAGGCTAAACTCCTCGGGAATAGAAGTCCGGGTTACTACATGAGAAGAAAAACTAGACAAAGCACTGGCTGGATGTGAGGGGGAAATCTGGAATGTGTCATAGAGAAGGGAGGTGATGTTTATAAATTCCAAATTTGGAACCGATGAGAGCAACGATGTCTGTAGATGTAGCTTCCTTCTTTACTCCGTAAGGTTTTTGTTTTGTTTTTAGTTAAGAAATTCTGGGGGCACCTGTATGGCTCAGTCGGTTGAGCACCTGCCTTCTGCTCAGGTCATGATCCTGAGGTCCTGGGACCAAGCCCCGCATCAGGCTCCCTGCTCGTCGGGGAGTTGCCTTCTCCCTCTGCCTTTCCCCCACTCATGCTCGCTCTCTTTCTCTCTCTCTCTCTCAAATAAAAAATAATCTTAAAAAAATAAATTCTGACTGGCTACTGCCTTGATAAATCAATGATAGAGTATAATAAATGTGTTATGGGGGCATGAGTGGATCTCAGACATGCAAAGAATAGATTGTAAAAGAAATATCAGAACTAAACAGTTACATACACACTTTTTAGTGTAATCATTGAGACTTTCTATATCCACCTTGCTATAGGAGCATGCTCAGCCACAGGTGGACCAATAGACAAATCACCAAAGAGTTATTGTGGTTAAAAGAAGCCCCCAACTAATGGCAGATAAGAATTGATTTGTAAATAACCCAACTGCCTTACTATGGCAAGCAGATTAATCCCCACTCCCACCCCAAGATTTACATATCCTAGTCCCTGGAAACTATGAATATATTGATACATGGGGGAGAAATTAAGGTTGCCAATGAAATGAAGGTTACTAATCAGTTGACCTAAAAAAGATTATCCTAGGTTATCCAGATAGGCCCCTGTAATGACACAGATCCTTTAAACATGAACAAGAGAGGCTGAAGGGTGAGTGTCAAGGTGATATGATATGAGAAAGACCAACCATTGCTGCCTTTGAGGACAAGAGGACACAGCAAAGGAATAGAGACAACTTCACGGGACAGATTCTCCCCTCTGCCACCAGAATTGGGAATACAGCCCTGTAAATACCTTGAGTAGAGTCCAGTGAAATGCATTTTGGACAGTTGACCTCCAAGACTGTGAGATGATAATTTTGTGTTGTTTAAAAGCCGCTATGTTTGTAGTAATAAATTATGACAGCAACAGAGACGAAGAATATACTCTCCCTTCTTGCAGGACAAGCCTGAGGCTTGCAGATTATCTCCCATTGGTGTCATCGGGTAAAATTGATGATACTACTGATACTTCCCAGAATTACCTGCCAAATAAACTATTTACTTTTAAGTCCCAGTCTCAGGGGCTACTTCTGGGGCAATGTGCCCCAAAACATGAGTTGTTGTTTTTCTACCTTTAATGGAAGTATTTCTGTTGTTTCACCTAAATCCTGATGCAGGCTTTGTGGTTTGATTTCTTTGAGTCTTGCAATCCTAAATGTTCTGGCTGAAACAAATTGCTTCCATGGTAAAGAGGATGTTGCAAGTGAGAGTATATCCCCCCACTTCCTGACTGTCCCCCCATCTGTGGCATTGTGTGAGACATGATGGAGAGCAATTCTGGGAGTTGGAAATCCTTATTCTAAGATACAAAGAGCTGGTTAAACTTTAATATAAGTTGGAAGTAAGTGTGCCTACCGAGGTCATGGCCGTAATAGACCTGAAGGATGAAATCTAGATGTATTCTATTGGCTACTTATTGTATGCTTCAGTAAGGTTACTCTGTGTGTGCGTTTGTGTGTAAATTTTTACTGAAAAAGACCTGTCAGTAATGCTCTATAAAATTGCAAATCCTAAGAAAAGTCCAAGCATCCCTAACTGTATGTATAGAAAGTAGACTACAAAATAAAGATTCTCCAAGAATCATCTGTTTTCAACATATATCTGGTCATGAAGTAATGTGCATAAGAAAAAATTTCCCAGAGAGTAGATTTAGGAAAAATGAAATAAAATGCCCTGAAAAATATGGCAGTGATCTGTGCTGTTTCTTCTTTTTCTTTTTAGATCTGTCCATTTAGTCATCATGTTCACTTTCCAATACAACGAATGGGCTATGTCGCAGGGGGAAAGTTAATTACATCTGCCATTTATTCATTTGCTGCTGTACCAAGTGATCTATCAATAAATCTGTCTGTATATCATCATCATCTTCTTCACTCTGTCTTACCTTTGCTCTCTGGAAAACCTCTAAAATAGGTCATTTTTTTTTATTTTTATTGCCTGAAAATGTAGGCTAATTTGGGTGTCATTCTGTTTGCATTTTAGTTGTTTCTGTAATACGTGATGATTATGTCAATAAGAAAAAAGAAAGGTCTGAGGAATTGGAGACAGGACGGGAGAAGAAAAATTAATTTCCCTTAAGCCTCATTTACTTCATAGTATTTGGCTACTCTAGGAATAATACAACATCAACTCCAGACTAAGATGCCAGGGAAGGACAAAAGATTTTTGCCGGTGTTTCCTTGATATATTGTTTTTTAGGGGATGTTTACTAAAGGGAGAATTCATTCAGCTTTATTTTTCTAGTCCAGTAGTATACTATAGGAGTTTTCACTTTATGCAATAATGATTGAAATTCAATTTTCCTTCATGTCTTGTGAGCATGTTTTGCTTTAAACTTCTCCTAGTAATGACTAAAACTTTTCTTTTAGAAAATTGAAAAACTGTAACATAACCTTTAAATGACAAATATAAAACCCTGGAAGATACATGCAGCATTCTATAACATATACCATTGTTTAGAATATTTTTCTACAAACTATATGTTAGTTATGTATAAAATATAATTAATATTACATATTTCACATTATCATCCATTGAATTGAATATTTTCATATCCATGATACTCATAGGTATCCATACCCAGTGCCATAGGTATCATGGATATGATATAGTTCCATCTACCTTATAGAACTTTTATGTTTTTCTTTAATTATATATTTCAAAAGCCAACGCAATGCCCAGGCATATAATGACACTTGTCAAAACTCTAGAGTGATTGTATCAGATAGAAAAAAACCTGCTAATTTCACAGTCTATCAGTAATTTTCCAGGCGGCTTCTTGGTCTAACATTTTCTGTAGCTTTGAATTCACTGGAGCCACCCACATAAAATTGCATGTTATATGAAATATGTACTTTTTTTTATATAGTACATGGCATATAATATATAACATATTTATGTATATTATATTATACTATTAAATCCGATATAAATATGATTGTATTAAATCTGATTTGAGGAACTGAATGGGTTTAATTTAATAATTTATCCGATTTAATAGTGGGTCAATCCGCACATGAACTTAAGTTTCCCATCTGTTGGGGCACCTGGGTGGCTCAGTGGTTGAGCATCAGGTCATGATCCTGGGGTCTGGGATCAAGTCCCACATCGGGCTCCCCCCAGGGAGTCTGCTTCTCCCTTTTCCTGTGTCTCTGCCTCTCTCTATGTCTCTCATGAATGAATAAAAAAAAATCTTTTTTAAAAAGTTTCTCATTTATTTTTGTAGGTAATTATTCTAAGAACTATTTACCTAACTTCAAATTGCTAGCAAAAAAAAATAATAATAAAAATTTTAAAAAATCACTGTACTTTTTTTTTAAAGTAATCTCTGTACCCAGTGTGGGGTTCAAACTCAGGACCCTGAGATCAAGAGCTGCATGCTCTACTGACTAAGCCAGCCAAGTGCCCCATCACTGTACTTTTCAAAAGACTTTCCAAACTGAAAGGTAATATTGTTTAAGGTACAAAGTAGAATAATGAAAGGAAAACATTTCCTTTATATTTCAAAAAAAGTAGAAATTGGAAATCTTCCAATGTCTCTGAGTGGTAAAATGTGCAGGGTGCTTGTGTTTGTGTGTGTGTGTGAGAGAGAGGGAGAGAGCACATGTGTCTTTCTTTCAAGAGACTTCTTTGAAATGTAAGAGAAATCTGGTTCTATGAAAACAAGATCGGCAGATGTAAAAGCACTGGGTAAATATTGATGAAAATTTACATTGTTGGTTGAGAGGCTGCTGACTGTCTCAATTAGATTGATTTCTGAAATTTCTAAGTCTACGAAATTTTTGTTTAAATCAAATTGGTAGAAAAGCATAGACATAAAATTAGATAAACTTGGGACTGCTGTGGTTTCACGTAGAGGAGGCAGTGAGGATATAAAACTCTCTGTCATCTACTCATACTTTCTCTCTGCTCTTTCTCTGGCAATAAACATTTGTGAACACAAGACATGAAATTTGACTTTAAAGTGAGTGAAGAAAGCAGAACGATCCCTAATTCTCATGAAAGTCAGAGTAAAACTCGAGTACAACATGTCAGTTTGCCCTGAAGTTCTCTTTGAAATAGTTTTCCTTGTGGTTCTGAAGGGTTTCCCAGTTTGGTGCCCTATGTCTTGGCAAGTTATTTAAATCTTCCCAGTTTTTTAGGAACACACACATGCACATGCACAACCAGGAGTACGAATTTTCGGGTTTGGGCTCACTCACATTTTTGTTTGGATGTCTGAGGTGATGCTTGGGTTACCTGAGTTGAGAATGCTGGCTAATTGGGAAGCATTTCAGGCCATTTCTCTAACTTAAAAGATGAGACAGTAGGCTTCATATTGCGTTCCTTAAAAACAAACAAACAAACAAACAAACAAACAAACAAACAAGACAAAAACAAAACCTACCTCTTTCTCCATACACTATAAATCTGAGTGAGAATGCAATTTTTCTTATTTCATTTGGATCTCTCTGCAGTTACTTGTTTAGTTTTTAATTACTTGGCCAAATTCCCTCTGAATATTCTGGGTCAGGTTTACTCTGTTCATTTTTAAGGCCTCAACTTGTCTAAGAATGAATGATAAACTTCGACTTGGTCTCTAAGGTCTATTCTAGTACTCACATTTTATGACTTTTACGGGTTTTTTTTTTTTTTTGTATATTTTCTTATTGGAGTTCAATTTGCCAACATATGGTAAAATATCCAGTGCTCATCCCGTCAGGTGCCGCCCTCAGTGCCCGTCACCCAGTCACCCCATTCCCCCACCCACTTCCCCTTCCACTAACTACCCCCCTGTTTGTTTCCCAGAGTTTGGAGTCTCTCACGTGCTGTCACCCTCTTTGATATTTCCCACTCGTCTCTCCTTTCCCCTATAATCCCTTTCACTTTATTTTATATTCTTAAGTTTTTATATTACTTTATTTATTGGATAACAAAACAATACATATGACTGTAAAAGATACCATATTTCTCCAATGTCTAAACCAGTTTTTTCCTCTAAAATGTTGTTGTTTATTAATTTTTTGAGGGGATATTTTTAAATTTATATCAGTTGTTAAAGAACAGATATATTACTGCTTTACATGAAGGTTGTTGTTAACTATTCATGAATCCTTTCTATGCGATCTGATACTCCTAACGTGGGATCGCCATCCAACACAGAGGCAAGGGAAGGAAATCCTGTTGCTCTCCTATATTTATATCTTTATTCCCCAGACACTTCTACATTATAATGAAGAAAATATTTTTAAAATCCACATTCTGTGGTCTTCTCTTCAGAGTTCAAAATACATTACCTTTTGTACAATCAGTAAAAACCAGACCCATTTCTTGTACCTTACAAATTGGTACTCCTATTATGTTCACTGTTTTAGAGGAATAAACTACCAGTGAATAATAAGGTAGGCATTCAGTTTTAGCCTTTAATAGTTAAGATTTAGCTCAACTATTGAATAGCTAGCTGTCTGTTAACAAGTTTCTTACTTTCTTTTTGCTTTGTTGTTTTATTCATAAATAGTGTTAAGGACGAGATGTATTTCAAGTGTTTTCTCCCTTATAAGGAGTAAATAAGTTAATTAATATAACGTACTTTGGCTGTTTCTGGGATATAGTAAGCATCCAGTAAATAACAGCATTGCTATTAACCTATTTGTCCTGTGGATTAAAGATGTACATTCTATTTTATAGATGTGCAAAGACATTACAGCTTTGTTTATTTTCTGCAACTAATGTTATTTTTTTTTACATGTCACCCTTCTAATCACCCATCCAAGTAGAAAAACAAAAATAATATATAAATATTTGTTGCTTTTTAATTACTTTAAGTGTTAATTCTTTCTTTTTCATTTCTCACTTTAAATAGACTTACTTAAGGGCACCTGGGTGGCTTAGTTGGTTGAGTGTCTGCCGTCAGCTCAGGTCACGATCCTAAGGCCCTAGGATTGAGCCCTGCATTGGGCTCCCTGCTTAGCGGGGAGTCTGCTTATCCCTCTCTCTTTGCTCCCCACCACCTACACTTGTGCTATCTCTCAAATACATAAATAAAATCTTTTAACAAATTTTTAAAAATAAAAAAAAAAAGACTTAAGTAGCATAGCTAACACCTGTACTCCTCCAGAGGCTTTGTAATCCCTTCTAGCTATGTGGGAGAAAGCAGACATGTAGTCCCAGTCTATTTTTTCCCTCTAACTTTAAAATCACCATTTCCAAGTTTGGGCCCTAAAGGAGAAACCAAGAGGTAGGTCGTTGGTGGTAAAGAATCTGAGATCTTTCATTTTTGTGATACCTGAATTTCCTCTTTACATTTCCTGTTATATATTCCTTTTCTCAGGATTGTAAAGACTTAATGGCAGACTGTCTGATTTACATTTAAGGACATATTTATTTGTTGCATTAACCTAACCATAGTTATCCTTTCTACCCTAGATACCTGTGAAAGAGCTCTTCCTAAGCAATCTGTCTTTACTCATCAGATATAATATTCTTTTTATTCTGTATCACATATATCTCTGGGGTCCACTTGCTCCATCCATTCCATTTGTCATTGCCTTATCACAAGACTGAATTAGATCTTAACTAGGTTATTGCACTCATGATATTGTCACTAATCTACTTTAATGCATCTGTTTTCCAAGCAATCTATCTAACTTGCTTAACTACCTATCAGGTACAGAGAGGAAAACTGACACAAATACAGATAAATGCCCAGCTAGTAATATAAATGTAATAGAGAGCGAGGAATGCACACTTTACCTTAAAAGAGCAAGCATTATTCAGCTTCTGCTGCAAAATTGTGAAAAAAATAGTGTTGCCAGATCTTTCGATTTTTCAAGATGAGATTGGTGTTTTGATTTTTGTGAGAAATTCCTCAACGTTTATTTATAACTGAATCAGAAATTGTTAAATGTATTTTGTAAGGCTGCAGTTAAAATTCAACCCAAGAGTAACCAGTTGTCAAAAACCAATGTGCAGAAAAAAAAGTCATTATTCTCGCAGCTTTGATCTACATTTACAAAACCCCTTGTATCATTCTGTAACATAAATATTCAATATTATAATTAAACTGAATCCTTTCCTGTTCTCGTACTTACTCATGTGTGTATGTTTTCATATGTGTTGATCTTTTGTCTGTAATGTATTGATCCCGGCATAATTCCCTCTAATGTATTAAGATTGAAGTCAAGGAATGTCTCCTAAGTCCCCATGATAACCAGCTCTTTATCTGTGCTTCTGAGATAATTTTTCAATGAAGTTTTATTATGTAACAACATTTATCTGAAGAGTAATCTAATTAATACTTCAAGACAAGGGCCAGCTATATTCATCTTTATTTCCCAACTTTCAAAGAACATCCAGTAGAGAAAAGATACTCGTCATGAAGGGAAGAGGTTCCCTGTGATGCTTGAGTGTACACTAATGTCTTAGAAGTGCTACTGTCCTTGACCACCTTGGAGTAAGCCTTATTACCCTGTTGTGTTTGTTCATGCTGACCCAAGGTTCCCCATCCCCACCCTGACCATGCAACACCAGTCTATAAGTTCTAGTGATTTTCATAATACATTTGTATCTCACTTTCTATTCCCACTGCCAACACCCTAGTTTAGTCCCAAAATTATCTCCCTTATTCCAATCTGCCCTAGGCTCTAATCTCCCCTGCAATATTATTAAGCCACACCCCTATTCAATAATTTGTCTTGGCCCCAAACTCATGTCTAATGGTATCTTAACCCCTTTTCTTAGTCTAGCACTAAAGCATAAAATTGTGTAGATTATTTTCTGCAGAATAATATGTTTGAAGAGGTACTAGGGATGTAGGAATGGGGTAGGGGTTGATGGGGCTAGACATGAAAAGATAAAGGAAAGGCCCAGAGTCAGGCTCCCAGAAATCTAGGAGCCCCAAGGATAAACTCCAAGGCTACTGAAAAGCCCAGAGTCAGGCTCCTACCCATCCCAAGAAGACAGAGATAAGACAGTAAAAACAGAGAATAATAATAAACCTGGCTCCCTAGCTCCAAAATGTTAGGGAGTATCTCCCTTTAATGCCTACAAAGTCATCACAAAAACTCACCAGACCACAAAGAAATAAAGAAGAATTAAGAATTAAGCTGCTATAAACATTTTTCTATGAGTCTTTTGTGAACACAAATTTTCATTTCTGGAGTAAAAACCTAGGAGTAGAATTGCTAGATTATAGGCTAGGTTCAAGTTTTATTGTGTAAGAAGAATGTGCCCAACAGTTTTCCAAAGTAATTGGACCATTTGACATTTCCACATGCAGTATATCAGAGTTCATTTTCTCTATATGTTTACCAGCATTTGATGATGTCAATATTGACAAGTTTAGCCTCACTAGTTGGGCTGATTTTGTACTTCCAGTTTTAGTAATCATTTGCCCTTTGATCAGTGGTATTTATCACCTTCAGCGTACATTGGTCTTCATCAAGTCCTTCATAAATTATGTGTAAGTACTTTTTCCATTTTCAAATGTTGTCTACTATTTTTGTAATATAAAATAATATCTAAAGATTTTGTGTATTTTGTTTATAAATTATTTAGGTGAAACTCAGTCCTCCTCCTGTGTGTGTTTCCTTTATTGTGTCGCACTACTATCACACTCATAAAACTTCTGGCACCAGATGGGTGTCCTACAATTTATTTCAATTCCGATATCGTCTACCTGGAGATAGAGCATCAGATCCCACAGGCTAAGTGCTCAGTACTACAAGACTGACCCACATCCCAACTTCTGATGTCAATTGCAAGCCCAGGTTGTCACCTGTGCTTCTGACCAACTGGCTATAGATTAGAGGTTCCAGTGACCCCTCTTTTTGAATTCCATTAATTTGCTACAGTGGTTCACGGAATGCAGGGAAGCATTTTACTTACTACATTACTGGTTTATCACTAAAGGACATAACTCAGGAACAGCCAGGTGGAAGAGATGCATAGAATAAGGTATGAAGAAAGGGTCCAGAGTTTCCATGCTCTCTCAAGCCTGTGCCACTTACCCTGAATCTCCATGTGTTCACTAACCTGGAAGACGTCCAGACATCCTCCTCTTGGGTTTTTCTTGGAAGCTTCATTGCGCAGGTATGATTGATTAAGTCACTGGCCATCGGTGATTGAACTCAATTTTAGCCCTTTTCTCCTCTCAGGAGGCTGGACGTGGGACTAAAAGTTCCAATTTTTTTTTCTTTTAAAGATTTATTTATTTTAGAGAGAGAGATAGAGAAAAGGAGGAGAGAGGCAGAAAGAGAGGAGGAAGGAGAATCTTAAGCAGACTCCCCACTGAGTGGGGAGCTGGATGTTGGGGCTCAGTCCCAAGACCCTGAGATCATGGTCTGAAATCAAGAGTCAAGTGCTTAACAGACTGAACCACCCAGGTGACTCTAATAGTTCCAATATTCTTATTATTCTATTTTTTTTAAGATTTTGTTTTTTATTTGAGAGAGAAAGAGAGCGTGCATGAGCACAAGCAGGGGGAGGGGCAGAGGGAGAGGGAGAAGCAGACTCCTTACTGAGCAGGGACCCCACTCCGTGCTCAATCCCAGGAACCCGAGATCATGACCTGAGCAGAAAGCAGACACTTAACCGCTTAACCCACTGAGCCACCCAGGAGCCCCTTCTAATTATTCTAATTATTCAGGTGGTTCCCCTGTTACGTTTTTTATTGCTATAATAAATAGCATTATTTTAAACCAAATTTAATATTTTCTGTTTATAAATATACAATTCTTATTGTCATTGTTGTTGTTGATATTTGTATATTTATCTTATGTACTGTTGCCTAGATAAATTAACTTTTAATTTAGGTAAATTTTCTTTACTATTTGGAATTTTCTTTTAATTTTTAAAAATTTTTATTTTCTTGTTTCAGGTTTTTATTTAAATTCTAGTTAGTTAACATACTGTAATATTGGTTTCAGGAGTAGAGTTTAGCGATGCATCACTTACATACAACACACAGAGCTCTAGCCCATCCCTACCCCACCTCCTCTCCAGCAACTCTCAGCTTATTCTCTATAGTTAATAGTCTCTGTGAAAAAAAATGCATTTTATTTTATTATTTTTTTAAGATTTATTTATTTGAGACAGAGAGTTGAAGGGGCAGAGGAACAAGCAGACTCCATACCTAGCAGGGCTGAATCTCAGGACCCCAAGACAATGACCGGAGCCCAAGTCAGACGCTTAACTGACTGAGCCACTTAGTTGCCCAAAAAGTGCATTTTAAATATTTCTTTTTGTTGTTTATTTTCTCACTTTTTATTGTCTGGATTCCAATACAATGTGGAAAGAAGTGATAATATATCTTTGCCTTTTAGGGAGAAAGCATCTATATTTTAACATTTTAATGTTAGCTTCAGTTTATTTCAGTTTATTTAATAGATTTTTTTTTTATCAGATTGAGAATATTTATTCTTAGTTTATTTCTAGTTTCATATTGATAGGGTGGTAAGACACAGGATTTTTCAGTTTTGTTAATGTAGTAAATTACACTGTTTTTCAATGCTAAAAAAGCTTTTAATCCATGGATAACCCCTCCTTGGTTGGTCATGATATGTAACTCTATATTGCCAGATTTTGTTTACTGTTTATTTTTAGGAATTTTGGCCTTTTTCTTTATAAGGCATATTGACTTATAATTTGTTTCTTTGGTATCCTGGTCAAGTTCATGCTGTTTTCAAGGTTAGCCTTTTCAAATAAGCTGGCAAGTATTTCTTTCTCCTCTATTATTCAATGATTTTGTAGGAAATCAGTATTCGTTTTTCCATAAATACATAAAAGGCAACCAGCTAAGCCATCTGGGCCTTGAATTTTCTTCAAGAAAGTCTTCCTTTCTCTTTGATTTGTTTTTTGTTTGTTTGCTTTTATTTATTTATTTTTTCATATGTGGATGAAACAAGATAAAGCAAAAAAAAAAAAAAAAAAGTGCCTCTTAGTTAAAGAGTGAAATATAACCTTCTGGAAAAGTTCTTTTTTAAATATTATTTATTTATTTTTGTATTTTTTTTATTGGATTTCGATTTGCCAACATATGGTAAAACACCCAATGCTCATCCCATCAAGTGCCCCCCTCAGTACCCGTCACCTGGTCACCCCACCCCCCCTCCCGCCTCCCCTTCCACTACCCCTTGTTCATTTCCCAGAGTTAGGAGTCTCTCATGGTTTGTCACCCTCTCTGATTTGGCTCTGCTGTTCGTTTGCTTTTAATTTACAAATTGAATATCTTTGCTAGAAATATAGCTAGTTCGATTTCTTACTTAGTTTTGAGAAGTTTGTCTTCCAAGAAAATTACCTATTTCATCTAAATGGCTTATATTGGCACAAAATTGTTCTTAGGTTTGGTTCTCTTCTTACTCTTGTCTTGCATATAGTGTCTCTCTCTAGTAAAATGCCTTCTTTCATTTCTCATATGGAAAATGGTTTTTCTTTATTTCTTGAATAGTCTTTTTAAAAGTTTATGGGTTGTATTCATCTTTTTAGAGAACTATTTTTTTTGCTTTATTAGTTTCCCCATCATTTTTCCTTTTATATTTCATTGATTTCACCTCTTATTTTTGTTTTCTTTCTTTTAACTTCTCTGGGTTTATTTTGCTCCTTTTACCTACTTCCTTAAGGTAGAGGATTATATCATTAATTTTAATCTTTTACATTATATAATAATTAATCTAAGAATAGAAAAATTGCATTTATAACTAAACATTTTCCTTTAAACATGCTTTACTACATTCTATAAATTTTGATTTTTGTGTTTAAATTTCTGTTCATTTTGAAATGATTTCTATTTTTCCTTGTTGTTTTCTTTTTTGACATTTGATTTACATAAAAGCCTGTGGTTAATTTCCAAATACTTGTGGATTTTCTGGATACCTTATGTAATTTTGTAATTTTTTTAAAAATTTTATTTATATTTATTTATTTAGCAAGGTGGGGAGGGGTGGTACAGAAGGAGACAGGGAGGGAGAACCTTAAACAGGCTCTGTGCCCAGTGCGGAGCCCAACATAGTGCTTGGTCTCACAGTTCTGAAATCATGATCTGAGCCAAAAATCATGAGGAGGATACTTAACTGACTGGGCCACCCAGATGCCCCCTTATTGTGATTTTTAATTTAATTCTGTTGTGCTCAGAAAATATGCTCTGTAAGATCTCAATCTTGTAAAATTTATTCATGTTTATTTAATGGGCTAGCAAATGGTTTCTATCTTAAAGATTAGTCAATGTGCACTTGAAAAATTGTGTATTCTGTGATTATTTCATGTCATATTCTATAAATATCAATTAGATAACATTAATTGCCCAAGTAATATGCCCAAGAACTCATAGCTATGAAAAGTCAGAGACAGGTTTTGAACTGAAATGGTTTTAATGTCTGAAGCAAACATACATGCATGGGATCCATCTTTGATTTGTCACAAATAGCAGGAATCTCTCTAACCTTCTGAATCTTCAGAACTGACATAGAGACTGATTTGAGAGCTCTGATTTGCCCTGTTAACCTGGCAGTGCCTTCACTATGTCATATAAAGTGATTAAAATGTTAGCCCTTGGTCACTACTACAGGCATACTATCCTTAAATAAGAGTAGATAAATAACCCATTTAAATGCCATTTTATTCATTAAAATTCTACACAGCAAAATATCTAGTCATTATCTCAATGAGTAATATACTCCAGTGTCTTCATGTGTATCATAAAACATAGTAAAATGGATAATGGATATATTCCCCTTAATAATATTGCTGCAATTTAAATTCCTATTTAATGACATGAATAGGAGCACATTTCTGTGCATAAAATAGTAAAATGTCAGATTATAGCTCAACAAAGAGCAGCATTATTATTTAAAGGAAAATTAATGAATCATCCAAAATAGCATATAATAAATTTTTTCACATTTGTTTTCTATTGGAATTATTTCTTTCTACTCAAAGAACAAAACCAGTATATCCTACATCTCTCAGCATAGCCTTCCACTAGAATGATTACAATATATTGTAACAAATTGCCAGTCAGAGGTAATTTTTCATGATTCTGACCATGATAAGATTCTTCCATTACTTTTTAAAAGGCTATTATTAATAAGCTAAGAATGGAATATAAAAGCAAAAGTTTCCTATTCTTTATTTTTTAACAAGAAAAATCTTTCAGGTATGTAATATTGAAATCTCCCACAAAACAACTGCCCTAAAATGACAACCTAGTATACACAAGTTAGAGTTACTACACTCCAAAAATAACTTCAAACCAAATGCTCACAAATCCCAAATACTCTATCCCAGGGCATACTTTATTCTGTTATTGTCTTAAATGGAACATTAAATGCATATCTGCAAAAGAAATCCATAGCACTCAATCTAAGTAAAGACATTTTCTGGGAAACATTATAAAATCGAGTGAAACCTATTGCTGTGAAGTCACCCAGAATGAAGTAGGAACTTTGAAAAATCTTTATGAAGTTTTTGATTGTAAAGCTTTACTAATACTATGTGGGAACATTTTACCAGTAGCTTGCTTTCTTTGTGTTCCTCCTTTTTCTAAGAAATGTTCAAAAAGCATTGTAAATTCAGCCGTAAGGTAGTTCTCTAAATCACTAATATATTTCATTTCTAAATTTTAAGGATAGCTAAATATTTATAAATGCACTGCTACCCATGAAAATACAGGTTGTATAAATGTATATTTGTTTTCATTGTAAGTACTGATGATGAATTTTCTTAGCAATGTATATTAAACTGGGGCAGCCCGGGTGACTCAGTGGTTGATCATCTGCCTTCCACCAAGGGTGTGATCCTGGAGTCCCGGGATGGAGTCCCACCTCGGGCTCCTGCATGGAGCCTGCTTCTCCCTCTGCCTGAATCTCTGCCTCTCTCGCTCTGTTTCTTTCATGAATAAATAAATAAAATCTTAAAAAAAAAAGAAACGTATATTAATGTTTGTGGATATCAGCAAAAGAATATATGCACTTTTAATTTATTACTTTAAGCATAATTACTTATGATTTGGAAAAAAAAAAGTGCATTAATGATTCCCAAGGTGGGGTGCCTGGGTAGCTCAGTGGTTGACCCTCTGTCTTTGGCTCAGGTCATGATCCTGGGATCCTGGGATCGAGGCCCACATCAGGCTCCGCACAGGGATCCTGCTTCTTTCTCTGCCTATGTCTCTGCTTTCTCTCTGAGTCTCTCATGAAGAAATAAATAAAATCTTAAAAAAATAATGGTAATAATTCCGAAGGTACATCCGAAGCCTGATGAATATGTGCATATTTAGAGTCATAAAAAGTGAAGATCTAAGAAACTGTCAACTGTGTGTTGTTTATTTTACTAGGAATATGTATCTGTCAGATTCGAGCATTTGAAAGTTGTTTTTAGAGAATTTGGGGGAAGTAACCTTTAACTTTTATTTTAAATAGAGTCACAGTACATACATTTCAACAAATTTTTCTCTGTACTATTATGTTATGAATCTGGATTGCACTTGTTATGCCAAATGAATAGAGATCAAATAAATAGAGATAAAAATGGAGAAGAGGGTACTTGCTTCTGAAAATTAAGAAGGACCAAACTGTTAGAAGAATAGCAAACATAACCTAGAAACTTCAGGCCTAGTCACTATGTCTCCATAGCTAAGGAAGTGGGCTTTATGATGATCCTGAAAATGTTAAAGAGAGACAACAGTGCATGCAGCATAAACTATCACGTCTAATTCAATAGACTCTGCTTCTTTTTTTTTCATTTCTCAACATTATTGTGTATAATTTATATAACGTCTTTTTTACCCGAGTGGTAAACGTATTTTGGAAGCTATTAGGAAAAAAAATTATTCTTCATTCTATTTTCTGTATCTTTATTTTCATTGCCTATATACAAATAAGTAGTTTTTTTATACCAAAAAATTCACCTCAGTTTTTCATGTATACGAAAAGCATAAAAAAAAAAAAGAAAAGAAAAGCATAAACCCCAAATGTTTATGGGAAAAATCTGCTTCTATAGTATGATAAGGAGACCCCTAAAAAAAGATCCATTTGAATTATAGAGCTTTTCTAGTTTTATATTGAGATAATTATCTCTAGTGGCTGTGTAGTAAGTTTGATGATTTGTTGTAATCTATTCAGAATAGACAGTACGTTATGTAGCGTGGCTGCTATATCAATAATAATATTGCATGTGTGTTTTATCATGATTGAAAAAAATAAATTATAGAAATAATAGTACTAAACAAATTAACATTGAGATCCTCTAAAATCAGACCTTTCCTCTTAATTGTGTTTTAGTTATTCAGTTCTACCAACTAGGAACCAAAATTTCCCTGATTCAAATTCTTAGTGTGTTTTCTAGGTACTTTATACACTTGAATCTTTCTGTATCTTGAAAACTGGCAGATGGTACATCATCTTTTCTCCCTCCCTGCCACTCTGCCCCTCATCTTTATGTTAAAGGACCCATTGTTTTTTTGTGTTTGAATTATTTTATACCATTTCTGTTAATTATCATATCAATGATGATTCAATTTATAGGGCACCATGTCTGCATTTCCCAGGCAAGACCCCACAGTGAAAAATATTAATCAGAACCACTTTGGGTAAAGGTGCTGTGGTCTAAGTTTGTGTGAGTCTTTAGCAGGAATGATATTATGCTGATTTCCCCAGTATGGCAAGACCAGGTGTTTTTTTTTTTTTTTTCTTTTTTAATTTCAATTGATCTGACACCTAAAATATCAAGGAGGATGGTAGCCTGATGTTTCCTCATAAGGACACCTAAAATGGGCAGTGAATTCTTTTTTAATGACTAATTTCTAAGTCCCAAAAGTTGGGATGACTTCTGTCACATAGAAAATGTTCAGTTTGATTTATTGAAAAAAATACATTTCATTAATCAACAATCTTGAAAAAAATTTTATTCTCAAGGGATCCTGTGTCAGTAAATAAATATTATAACCAGTTTTATAGTTGCGGTATTGGTACTGTTAACTAATTTTTTGGAAATGTCATAGAAAATTATAACTGTTGCTATTATATAATAGTAATATAATGATATTCTTCTGAGATGAATAATAACATTTTATACTTGATACAATTATATCAACCACCAAAATATTAATTTTCATCCAAATGCATCCATGTATTATAATATTGGTATTCAAGTATTTTTTCTACTAACACTTTAAAATAATTTTGCAAAACTATGAAGCACCTCATGTATTTTAAAATTGACATCTATTATTTTTTCTTGTAAATTTAGATAGTTGCAAAGGAGTTTCTTCTAGCATACTTTGTATTATATATGCGCATTAAATATATTTTCCTTGAAACTGTGAAGCTGCAGATTTATTTTATTGAATTTATAGATAATGTCACAGAGCTACTTAATTGGCAAAGCAAGCCTACATTGTCAAAGAAACCAGCCAAGTCAGACTAACAACTTTCTGTCGTGAGAAAAAAATTAGAACTCATTTTCAATCCTAATAAGCCCACTAATAGGCATGCCTTTAGGCAACCATCTGATTTTGGTAATCTCATTGTAACATAATCCCTGCCTTGAGTATGTAGCCTCAATGAAATAAGTCACACTCCTGAAACAAATCCATTTTTAAAATTCAAGTATTCGGGGCAGCCCGGGTGGCTCAGTGGTTTAGTGCTGCCTTCAGCCCAGAGCATGATCCTGGAGACCTGGGATCAAGTCCCATGTCTGGCTCCCTGCATGGAGCCTGCTTCTCCCTCTGCCTGTGTTTCTCCCTCTCTGTGTCTCTCATGAATAAATAGAATCTTTTAAAAAATATAAATTTTAAAAATAAATAAAGTTCAAGTATTCTGGGATGCCTGGGTGGCTCAGTGGTTGAACATTTGCCTTCAGCTCAGGTCATGATCCTGGAGTCCAGGGATCGAATCCCACATTGGGCTCCCCCTAGGGAACTTGCTTCTCCCTCTGTCTCTGCCTCTTTCTATGTGTCTCTCATGAATAAATAAACAAAATCTTTAAAATAAAAAAAAATAAAATAAAATTCAAGTATTCTTTCACAGGGGAGATTGCTATTGGTGTAATCTGAAAGTTTAGACCTGGCAAATGCATTTTAGCAAGTGCTTAGATGACAGAGGAGATAGCTTTCTTCTGAAAAGTGAGGGACTGCCTTCTGTGAAGGAAGAGGGAACAGATAGACACAAATCATGTCATGTTCTCAGACCGACCACTTGTTGGAAATCATACATTTGAGAGTTGAGAATATAGACACTGAAATTTTAAAATTTATTTGCAGCTGTACCACAATATATATGCACCTTAATGTTTTTTGCAAGCCCAGCTTTAAGGACTGTGCATTATAACATATCTAATACATGCTTTAAATTTTCACCATAAGGAGTAATTTTAATTATATCTGTTGATAAAAAAAACTTATATCTGTTGATCTATTATCTTTTAAAATTCTATTTTCTACTCTTACAGATTGTATGTTATATTCAGTGTATAAGAATGACAGTTTAGTTTTTGCTAATTAGATAACTAAGACAAATATTTACTTGCATATCATTTAATTATCATACCAACTCTACCAACTCTAAGATGGATAATATGCCACGTTTTAGGTAAATAAACTGAGATAGAACATTTATGTAACTTTCTTCGGTTCATATAATCAGTAAGGGTTAAAGTTAGAATTAGAACTCAGATTGTCAAAATCAGCAAATCTTTATGGTTTATCTTATTCTTGAATTGATTTTGTTCTGAAACAAATACAATTAAACAACAAATTAACTTCGGTAAAATTGAAAACCTTTATATATTTATATACTTTATTCTTAGAAAATAAATTTTAGTATCAATACATGTGATGGTAAATAAATTCATATATAAAAAATTAAATTTTCATGATTTAAATATGTCATATTAAAGAAACACTAAGTTTGAGTTGTATCTGGATTCGAAATGTTATAGTTTCTTAGGATAACTTTGAATATTTTATAGTTTTTAAGACGTCACATATCGTTGTTGTAAATCTCCATGTGAACTTAATTGCGTTCAACCACAGTACAATTAAAACAAAATAAAACAAAAATATCCAAGTTCCCAGTTGCTGAATGGATATAAAGTGCGAACAAGGTATGTTAATGATAGAAGAGTTCAAGTGGTTCTAGGAGCTAATGGCAAATAATTAATGATAGTCGTTTACAAAGGCTGTGACTTTAAGTGACTATGTAGGTCGTGTGATTTATCAAAGGTATTTCAGGGATCCCTGGGTGGCGCAGCGGTTTAGCGCCTGCCTCTGGCCCAGGGCGCGATCCTGGAAACCCGGGATCGAATCCCACGTCAGGCTCCCGGTGCATGGAGCCTGCTTCTCCCTCTGCCTATGTCTCTGCCTCTCTCTCTCTCTCTCTCTCTCTCTCTGTGTGACTATCATGAATAATAAAAATTAAAAAAAAAAAAAAAAAAAAAAAAAAAGGTATTTCAGAGAAGAGGTTACAAAAGGCTGTTCTGGATTTGCACGTACGCTATAGTTATCTAAGAAACCAGTACAGTGCCAAACATGGCCCCACGTTAATAGGCTTATACAGGTTGTGAAATTTGAGTTCACCTTAAAATTTGGAAAAAGGTGTAAATAAGATGTAGACAAACACAATGGGCATTAGTGTGCTAGTAAATTAAAAGTTACCCCACACAACAAAACACTATTCTTAGTGCTTCCCATGGTGTAAATGCTTGTACCATAATCAATTTCAAGCTACCAAATGAGAAGTTATGAAATAATGCACAGTGGCGCTATAGTATATTCACCTTACTGACATCATACACCTACGTGACCTCAAGCACTTAAACCTCATGTCCTTCAGTGATAGTAAACGGCTATTAATGATAAAAAAGGAAGTAATTAGTCGAGTATTTCTCTTTCTGACATCATTTACTTAATTATATGTTCATAAAAGTTCTCTATTTTTAATGTCAAGTGAGTTCTCAAAAGTTTTTAGGAGCAGGGATATAGCTTTTATTGGACTGTACCTTGTTTAAAGCCTAATATACATTCTTTTGCCCCATAAGCTTTGCTGTATTATCAATTCATACAAAATAGTATAATTTTAATGTTAAATGTTAAAAGCAAATTTTAATAATTTTTTGTAATAACCAGATTGAAAAATTCCTGTAAATTTATCTACTCTCCTGAGCTGGTGTGTAAATAGACAGTAATAGTCCGTTTGTATCCTCTCATCCTCTTGAGGAACATAAATATATTTCTCTACTAAGAATAGCCCACACATCCCAGATGGACAGTCTAAACTATGGGGGGGGGGGGGGATGGATGAAAGATGTAGCTTTATATTTTAATTGAGGCTGACAAAATGGAATAATGATGTTGAGCACCTTGCATTAGATAGAGATGGCACCTCACTGTTGAACCCCTTTAATCATATACCCTTTAAATAAGTAGTGATCAATATAAAAGTGATTAGGGATCCCTGGGTGGCTCAGGGGTTTAGCATCTGCCTTCAACCCAGGGCGTGATTCTGGAGTCCCAGGATCGAGTCCCACATTGGGCTCCCTGCACGGAGCCTGCCTCTCCCTCTGCCTGTGTCTCTGCTTCTCTCTCTCTCTCTGTCTCTCTCATGAATAAATAAATAAATAGAACCTTTAAAATATATATATATATGATTAAATATCATATTATTGTGAATACAGTAACCATGTGAATGAAACAATAACCAAAATCAAAATCAGTGGCAAACTTTGCTAATGCAATAAGGCAAAGAAAGGAAATGAGAAGTATATAGATGGTGAAGGAAGACCTAAAAATATATTTGTTTGCAGATGACATGATCATCTGTGTAGAAAAATCTAAAAAAAAAAAAATGACAACTCTTGGAACTAATAAGTAGTTGCAGCAAGTTGCAGGATACAAGGTTAATATACAAAAGTCAATTACATTCCTATATACTAATAATGGAGGGGTGGAATTTGAAATTTAAACACAATACCATTTACATTAACACCCAGGAAGGCTAATACTTAGATATAAACCCAATAAAACATGTACAAGATCTATGCAAAGCCAACTATGCAAAGCCAAGATCTATGAAAGTCTGATGAACTAAATTAAATAACAAAGTAATTGGAGAGATATTCCATTTTCATTTATAGAAAAGGTCAATATTATCAAGATGTCAGTTCCTCTCAATTTGATCTATAGATAACTAACTAAATGAATAAATTAATTAAAATAATACTAGCTTTTATAATTGCCCATGCATATACATTTACTGAGATCTTTATTTCTTCATGAGATTTCAGGTTGCTATCTAATGACCTTTCAACTGTGGGACTCTCTTTAGCATTTCTTGCAGGGAAGGCCTAATGGTAACAGACTCCCTGACCTTATGCTTACCTGAGAATGTCTTTTCTTTTCTTCTTTTTCTTTTTTTTTTTTTTTTAATCTGAGAATGTATTAATTTCTCCCTCACTTCAGATGGACAGTTTTTCCAGATATAGGGTTCTTGGTTGACAGTTTAATTCGTTTAGCACTTGCATATATCAGGTAACTGCCTCTGGCTTCCAAAGTTTCTGCTGATTATCTTATTGAGAATCTCCTATATGTCATGGACATTCTTTCTTGCTGCTTTGGAGAGTCTTTTTTTCCCGTGGCTTGCAAAATTTTTTATTATAATGTGTCTTGGTGTGAGTCTCTGAGTTCATTTTACCTGGAATTTGTTGAGCTTGTTGAATGTTTATATTCATTCCTTTAATCAAACTGGGGAAGATTTCAGCCATTATTTCTTCAAATATTTGCTCTGTCCCCTCAGCTTTTCTTCTTCTAGGACTCCTACAATGCATGCATATATTGGTTGCTTTAAAGGTGTTCCACATGTACCCTAGGGTATGTTGACTTTACTTCAGTCTTTTTCTTGTTTTCAAACTCAATTTTTCACTATCCCATCTTCAAGTTTTCTGATTCTTTTTCTGCCTTTTAAAATGTGCTTTTGAATCCGTCTAATGAATTTTTAAATTTCAGTTATTGTACTTTACAGCTCCAGAATTTGAGGTGGGGGGTTCTTTTTAGGTTTCCTATCTCTTTCTGATATTTTAATTTTGCTCATAGATTGTTTCCTTGAAATTTTCCACATCTGCCTTTAGTTATTTGAGCATCTTTGAAGATTGTCTTCAGACACTTGTTTTTAAAAGCCTTTGTCTTATATATTAGATCTACTATCAAGTCTTTTTTACAGGTCATTTCTGTTGTTTTTGTTTCTTTGCTTATTTCTGAATGGGTTGAACTTTCCTATTTCTTTTATATCTTACGATTTTTGTTGAAAAAGTGTATATTTGACTATAATACTGTGGTAACTCAGGAAGTAAGATTCTTCTCCTTCCCCAGATTTCTGTATTTTGTTTTTGGTTTTGCATATTGTTTTGGAGTTTTTGGTTCTTGTAGGCTATTTCTGGGTGTTGAATCAGCCTGAGGTCCTGAGGTTTAAAAGTCTTCTCAGTTTTTTCTGAGCCTGCCCCCTTTCCTGGTCATTTGTGGTGACTTTCTAATTTCTCCTATATAAGTAATTGCTTTTGAATATCCTTGTCTTTAGCTCTCAAAAGAGGGGGACAAAAAGAGGAAAGTGAAGGAGTTGGCAAAAAGAATACTGACTTTTTAAATCCCCTGAAAGTCACTTTGCCCAGAGAGAGAGGAGATGGCAATATTGGGTGAGGTTCAAAACAATGGCTCTCTGCCTTTTTTTGCACGTCTGTGATCAGAAGCAGCAATCAAGGATCAAAGCATAAATCTCTGATATTTAAAGGTAGGATCCTTTTAGCCCACCCTATTTCCCTCATACTGATTGCAGGATGCCCTAGGAACACATACAGGTCTGCCTACTGTGGAGCTGAAAGGTAGGAGGAGATGGGTGGATTTTACTCTGCTAGAACTGAATTACCCACAATTTTCTATCCACACCTACCCTTGGAAGTTGCAAGTCTTCAATATATTCTAGGTCTCTAATATAGTTACTACAGGTAGATTTTGCCTGTGTAATTGCTGTCCAGGTGGAGATACATAATCGTTCCCAGAGCTTCTTACCCCATCATTTTCCCAGAATCCTCTCCTTTTAATGATCTAGCCTGACTTTTGACAAGAAATCTGGGCACCATAGACTAATTAAATTGACATATAAAATTAAACATCACAGACTCCAACTAAGAAAATCTTAAAACAGAGCCTGGTGACTATTCTTTCAGTAGTTTTGGATGAAATTAACATGTTGGACAGCCTACACTCATAGTTTATCCACAGAAAGAATGTTGAAGAAATGGATATTTTCTAGAAACAAGATGATCTCCTATGAAATTCCATCTGGAATTGTTTAAAATTATATCAAAGAGGATCACCTACAGTGATCTTGGGGTCTTAACATAGTTTCTCGGTGGAGTAGATCACCAAAGAAACAATAACTGATGTGGTGCAGGAGGCCAAACCAAAAGAGATTGCTGATTCGATTTAGGAACAAGCCTTTTGAAAGGAAGTGTCAGCTTTTTTTTTTTTTTTTTTTTTTTTTCCTGTGAGATCCAAAGAATATACAGTAGGTTAATAAAATAACCAATTAACAACATCTTTTATCATTCCCCTTATCTTTTCATTCTCCTTTAGTTCATTGCAGAAAGGTCAGAGAGAGTGTGAGAAAACAATAGGAGGAGGGGTAGAAGTGGTTCAGTAAAGTAACTAGACAGACCAAAGAAGCTATCTAGAATTTTCTTGCTTTAACCAAGCTCCAGTGGCATGAGCAAGAGTAGTTATAGTCTCATATTAGGTTGTAATCTTGAATACTGTGACTGGATCTAAATACTACATCAGATTCCATATGTATGCCTTCAAGATATTATAAATCACTTCGTGCTATTAATCATGAGTGATCAGAGAAAGGGCATGAGTTTTCACCCAAGGGAAGAGCAAGAACTTTATGTGTTCCACTTTATGCATTTGAAAATTAGGATAGGAGAAAGAGAGAAAGAAAAAAAAAAACTTTCTGATTACAAAGTATGAATCATTTGCTCAGCAAAAAATACAAATTTAAATGGGAATGTTTAAAAATAATCCATGTTACTATATAATATAATTTACAAATGTAAGTAATAACAAAATAAGAGTAAGAAAGACATTGGAAAGTAGAGCCATCAAAAAAAAAAAATGTTGCGTTTATAAACCCTCCCCCACAAGTCTTGCTAGTTTATGATGAATTGTGTAAAACACTTCAAATCTTCGAGTCTTTTAAATTAGAAATTTAGTTCATTTCTGTTGACTTAACTGTATACCAATTCTAAATGTTTACCTATTTTATATTCATTTGCTCTTCACATCATAAAAACAAAATTTGATGTTTTAAATGGGACAACCATGTGCTTCTGTTTTGTTAAATAAATGGGACTAAATAATTTGATTTTAAGAATGTTGCAAAATAAACTTATATTGGAAATAACAGTAAATTTTATATAAAATTTTCTGATATTCTTATGTTTATTACAATGCATATTTTGTAACATAATTGCAATGCTCTCTAGACAGAGTAGCAAAAAAAACCACAAAAAGAAATACAGTGTGGAATTTTGGCATAAAATACACCTATAAACAGGGACATATGTACAGACCTCATATCCCACATTGATTACCTTGGGAGGACATTATCACATACAATCTTTAATATCTCATATTATTGTTAAGTTACCTCTGTGTAATACTCCATACTCTGACATTACTGGGCACAATGTGTTGTTTTTATATTTCCAAAGTAGAGACATCTACTATTTGGAGAAAATATGTACAAATTTGAGAAGGCCCTTGGGCTTGGTAATTCTCAGTTTTCCTGAATTTTGCCATAAAGTCATCTACTAGAATCTCATATGTCCTATCAGGATGTAATTATACTATCATGCTGTTAAGATAAATGATTCCTATCAGCTTCAGTGAGTTCGTGCCTACCATTCGTCTTCTTGATTTCCACCTTCAATGTGTGATGTACTCAACAAGCTTAAAATTGGTCAAGGTTACTAAATGAATGGTCTTTGGAGATGAATGCTGGAGTGGACAAACAGATCTTGACAGCGGAGAATAAAGTACCTCAGATTTCTGACAAGTGAGCACTGTTCAAATAAAATTCTTAGGATGTTAAGCTGCTGAAAGGATATCATCAACTGAAAACATAATTTTTATCTTAAGGTTGTTATTATCACCTTCAGTTGACACAACTCTTGAAGGATTAGTATGCATCTACTGTACAGGGAGCACAGCAGTATTAAACTGGAATGAAAAACCTGGCACTCTTTCCATATGATTTCTGTCACAGCACTCACAGTAATGTACCTTCCTGTATAATATGATGTCTGTCTTTCTCTCAATATATTTAGAAGACTTGGTATAGGTCTATCCCGTTAAGCTAACATGTAGGAATGCTGAATAATTATACCCAGACAAAAGAAATCTTTTATGTCTCTGGCCGTATCATTTCTCCATCCACAAGGAAGAGAGGTTACTATGAATTGATCAGTTTGAAGGACATTACAGTGGACTAAGTGTTTGAATCTTAAAACTTTTAATAAGGCTAGACTGTCAGTGCTCATGAGATTAGTCCCCTTCACTGTCTTGCTTTTTTATGATCAAAATGGTAAAGACTAGCACTACTCATTTAGTAGACTAATGTGATTTCTTTGTGAAGAAATATTTTATTCTCTTAGCATCAAGCAAAGCATTTCTGCTGTGATCAGAGAACGTCTAGAGTTTGCAGTTTCAGCCCGCTCTGGTAGCCATCAAGGACACTTTTAGTTATTTTACTTGCTTGATTTTTTTTTTCCTGACTAGTACTGATAAACCTATTTATACCACTGAAGTGTTCATTGCTATTATTTGAATTTGTATATTGGTGGTTGTGGTGGGTGTGGGTGCAAGAAGGAGAACATCTTTACACTAAAGGATATAGAAAAAATAGATTTGAGGAAAATGTAATGTATTCTAAGAGAACATATTGCTTTTCTTAATTCCTTGTACTTGGCAAACCATTTGTCATTTTCAGAGTCAGGACAAAAAACACCATTATAAAAAAATGAAATTCATTTGTTTGAAAGCTAAAGAGAATATTATGTCGGGTGTGAGACTGTGTGAAAAGGACTAGAAAGCAAATTGATTTACTTAAGAAAAAAAATGATGTACTAAGGGAAAAAATCATGACTTTTTTGAATTTATAATTTTTATATTTTCAGGTTGTTACAGATTTGAATGAAATTTTTAATAACTTAGAAATATACTTGAGTGTAGTTAAGTATTAAAAATTAGGAAAACTATGGGAATTCTTTTTTTTAACAATAGTTTGGTCATCTATACCACTTGCAAGGGTATTGTACCAATCTTTATACATAAAGCTTATATAAACTCTTCAGTCATAAGTTCTTTTCTGAACTATTCAATCCTTTAGAACAGGATATATGTCAAAATTGTCTCCGTAGCCCTGCTAGCACATTCTTCAAAGCCTTGTATTTAACAATTCTTCACTGTAATATCTTCAATGAGTAAATGAATAGAATCCTGTCATATTTCCAAATGTCAAAAATCATGACATCCTCTGTCAAACATAAAAATGGCAAAATATAAATAATACAATACAACATATATGCAACTTCTGATAAATTATAGTTATCAAGCAGTATATAATTTAAAATAGATACAGAAAATTAGGTAGAAAACTATATTTCGGGTCATTTAAATCAAATACAATTTTTGAAAAGCATGAACATTTCTTAAAGCAAATAGTTAAATTGAAATTATGTGCCTAGGAAACTTATTCTCAGTTATTAGAAAGACATAGAATTATTTGCGGATCAACCAGGCATTTTATTTTAAATTTGAAGATGGGCCAGCATGCAATAGAAGAATAATTCAAAAACAAGGTATGTTTTTAAGCACTCCTATTCGGTGAATCATTTTTATGACAAAAATTATAATAAGCTAAGTATGGTACAAAATCCATCTCTTTTAACAAGGCGAGAAAATAGTATTAAATTATACCATCCTTATTACAATCCTAAGTCAGTCACATTATTTTTTGCTCAGGTTGATATGTGCATTCGTAGTCATTGCCAGACTTCCATTACTAACTTCCTCCGTCATTTATCATTAGTATAGGATAGAAAGCCAAAAAGAAACCTAACGTGATAAGGAATATATAAAAGAAATATAACAAGTAAAATGAAGTGTTCCCAATAATATTCATTGAATATTCTGCTATAGGTTGAGGAAGAGTTTTTTTTTTTCATTTTCTTGCTTTCTAATATTATAACACAACCCATATGGGAAATATACAAATGAGATATTATTAAACAATGTATGATCATGCAGTAATTATTAATTAGTAAAGTAAATTAAAACTTAGCCTCTTATCCCAGTGCTCTTCTCAGAATTCTTGGAAGTGGCAAAAACATAGAACTTTGACTACAGACTGAAGTGAGGTTCTATTCTATGGGGAATGGGCAATGGAAGCCTGATCCTGTGCCACCTTCCTTAAGTGAGACCCATTATCCAGAGAGCTATCACCTTTAGTTCATTAACCTTTCTACCTATATCAAAACTAACCCTTAGAAGGCTGGCATAGAGGCAAATTTTCTAAATATCTGGAAAAGTCATAGGGCTCAGTTAGCAGTACAGGCTCTTGGAAGTGGTCTATGCCATTATCAAACATGGTGGGCCAATTGTTCCCCAAATGAAGTATTGCCTTTCCATATCTTTAGCTGTCAAATCCATGGAGTTATTCTAATAATTGCTGGAAAAGCAGCAAAATGATTTTTTTTCAAAAATGAATTTTAAGGAAGAGAGTAAAATAAGAACAATGAATCACATAGATCCTCTCTTTAGTGTTCATAAAAATACCCCTTGGATTTTCAGGGAAAAATCATTTATACCATGAAAAAGAGAAATATTTATATAAATGAGGAATAAGACTGAAGTTGTAACTGTATTTAAACTCAAATTCATTGGTTGTTTGCAAGGAGAGTACAACTGCCTATGTAGAAATCAAAACATAAAATGAATCCTAAATCTCTGACTTGATAGGGGCACATAGTCAGTGATATCGCAACCAGGATATAATAAGACTGTACATTGCAATTAGACCAAAGTCCAGTGTGTATTCAAGGCAAGATATTGGTCAATGTTCTTCCTAGCAATTAACAAGAGAAATCTTCACCCTTAAGTATGGGTATCCCTCAAAATAGGGAAAACAAACAAACAAACAAAACTAACAACAGTCTAGAAAATGAAAGCATTTCCCATTAAAACAAATATTTTGATTATTCTCAGTATCTCCTGTGTGTCTTACTCTACAGTAAAGTTCATGCTTAAAAACTAGAATTTTTCAGAATCTCTTGCTGGATGTTCTAGATGCAAAAACTAGTTTTTACTATTTTATGAACTTAGCAGGTTTAGGAGGCAGAAGGAAAGCTGATGTCATCACACTGGTGTTTTGCTCTTTCGCCTAGCAAGAGAAGCCTGTGAAGACATGGGCGTCTCCCTATTTCAGTCAACACCTCTACCATATGTGAGACAACTGCAGATTCTTCCAGCCTCTGCTCCTGTTATTCTATGATTTTTTAAAAAAGATTTTATTTATTTAATTGAGACAGAGAGGGGAGAGTGAGAGAGAGAGAAAGCAGGAGCAGGGAGAGGGAGGAGCAGAGTCCCCACTGAGCAGGGAGCCCAATGTGGGACTCCATTGGGGGACTCCAGGATCGTGACCTGAGCCGAAGGCAGACACTTAGGTGACTGTGCCACCCAGGCACCCTGATCTTGGTTTCCTTACCTCTAGATCATCGCTTCAGCAATGGCCACCTGATGCTCCCTAGCCTTTCCAATGATTTTGTTAAATTCCTGGATTAAATATCTTTCTGTTTAAAATACCTAGAATAGTTTTGTTTCTTGGAATAAAGCCAAACTGACATAAGCAAAAAATGGGAAATACAGGTTAGATTATTTCTTATTCCAAAACAATCATAATGATTCTGCAGACCAAACTAGGTTTACTCATGGAACTGACAGAGGTGTAAGTACGTCTTTTTCATTGTCTTGGTCTCATTATTTGGAAAGGTACAGCTCAAGCTCTTTGCAGCCACGATGTAACCATTAAATCTGAAAATTTTTCCCTGAGTCATTAAGTGAACAATTTGAACATGTCTTCAACATCACCTCCCATGAGATCCATTCTTTTAGGATCACCTAAAGAAAAGAAACAGGCCATTAAAAATTGTAGAGAATAGAATTAAGCATGTACCACTGAAAAATGCAACCTTTTTTTTAAGAAAAGGAATGTAGAAAAATGCAGAGAAAGACTATTAAGTTTGTATCACTGAAAGATTCTACATCTTGAAAACAGAGAAAACATTAAACCACTGATTTTAGTTGTTAAAGGAAACATAAAACCAGAAACCACTGATTAGATTCCTTACATGAATCTTCTGGATTAACTTAAGAACAAATCAGCAATTTTTAGAGAAGATGTGATAGTCAAAACTGTGAACATTATGAAAGCTCTGCTCAGCAAGATCATTCAGACACAAGCTGATTGACAAGATAGCATCTGTAGGTATGTACTTTTTTTTTTTTTTTTTTTTTTACTCTGGACAAACTCCTTTAATCCAGTATGATAAAAAAAGGCACAGCTCCAATAAATGTATCACTGAAATGTAAATGTTGTTACCTGGCTTTGTTCTTTGGAAGAAAGAACTTCTTTAAAGTGCTCCATGGGCTCTACAAAAATCTTTCAAACAATTAACACAAAGAAAAGAATTTTAGGGGATCCCTGGGTAGCTCAGTGGTTTAGCACCTGCCTTCGGCTCAGGGTGTGATCCTGGAGTCCCAGGATGGAGCCCCACATTGGGCTCTCTGCATGGAGCCTGCTTCTCCCTCTGCCTGTGTCTCTGCCTCTCTCTCTGTGTCTCTCATGAATAAATAAATAAAATATTAAAAAAAAAAAGATTTTTAAAGTGTTTTTTTTACAATGAAAATATACATACATACCTTCGTATATACACAACCCGCCCCCTGAAAATAAAGTTACCCCCATAACATAAGTTTCATTAAATCCTGCCACACTGTGAGGGGCACTCACATCTAGGGCATACAGGGCTTTTACAGATGCTGCTTCAAAGATGACAAAGCGCCTGAGATTGAAGGAAAAAAATTCAGTATTTACATGGAAAGACCAAGTCTCTATAAAAATGCTCAAAATAGTGGGTCTTTGTGTTTAAACAATTCACTGTTATTTTGCATTCCTATAGGTTGATATTTAAAAATCTATGTACGTCTGCACATACCTACAGACATACATAAACACACGCATGCTGTGAAGGTGTTATTACCTATCAAATAAGGATTCTCTCCAGCAAGTGACATACATATTTTCTGCTCACAATCCTTGGCCAGAAGTAGATCAGGGGCTTCCTGGGAGACAAGGAGGCTCTAGATACTACTCTTCCAAATGCCAGACAGAGGCACATTCATGAGGATTGGAAGCCCGCAATTTAGAGATGCATCAGGCATTCTATTCTACAAGGCACTGGGGGCTTTCTTCTACCTGTTGTACTTTCTCTAGAATTTGCTTTAGTGTTGCTCTGTTATTGATGGATGTTCTGGTTTTGTTTGCCTGAAGGATAGTTTCACTGGAACTAGAAATCTGAGATGATAGCTGATTTTCTTTTAGCATTTTTAAAATGGCATACTATGTTTTCTTCTGTTAAGAAGTCAAATTCAATCATATTATTTCCTTTGAATTTTATTTCCCCAAGTTTATTTTCTCAACCAATTTCAAAGGACATAAAGCATTCAGAGTGAGTCTTTGAAGTAGAATTACGCCAGAAATGAGTAGCAAAAAGAAAACTAGAAAATAGAATACTTGGAAATTAAGCAATATACTTCTACATAACTTATGGATCAAAGAACAAATGAAGGATATTAAATATTACTTTGAAGTGAATGTTGATAAAAATATTTTATGTTAAAATTTGACTGATGTACCAAGAGAAACCCTATGGAAAGGTAATCTCTTAAATCATATAATAGAAAATATGACAAAATCGAGCTAAGCATTCTTCTTAAGAGTTTAGAAAAATATTATTTTTCTTTTCGTGTTTTTTTATTTGTATTTTTACAAATCCACATAAAGATGCTGCCAGACTAAATGAAGAAGGGCAGCATGCTAGAATGGGTTCAAATATCAGGTCACTATTATATTCACATGGATATTAGTGGGGAGGGGTAAACGAATGATATTACTGAATGCACATGTGGTGGTTCACTTAAGTTTCCAATAAATATTCCTTTCAAGGACCTAATAAACTGCATCTTTGGAACTGTGAGGAGAGGTGGGGTAGACGAAACTTGAAATTTAATAAAGATATAAGACAAGGAATTATCTTAATATCTCATTTTAAAATAAGCCACTTAGAAGTAAATATACAGAAGAATTTAAAGATTTTATTTTTATCAAATTTTTAGAAAAGGAAAATAAAAGGATTATAAACAACCAAGTTTATACTTATATTTTTATTCTCCTTCTCCTCCTCCTTCTTTAGTTTCCATTTCCTTTCCATGATTTTGGGTTGATGGCCTTATTTATTTAGTGCTTCTTCTATAAACAAAATAACGTAAATTACATTTAGAAATTTCTTACTTAATATTGAAATAGATGAGTTTTATAAGTTACTATGTAGTGTTTGTACTGACATTATGTTCTCTTATTTTTCTATTCATTTAATTTTGAAAATTCAAAAATACGTAAATTATGTTAAAGATTAAAATGTATATCCAATTATTCAACACACATTTAATGAGAGTTCATGTCTAGTATTGTGCTAAAAACAAGAAATTAATATAGTCCTTGGGACACTTGGGTGGCTCAGTCTTTTTAAGAGTCTGTCTTCAGCTCCTTGCCTGGGGAGGGTCCTGCGTGGGGCTCTGCTTCAGGTTTGGAGTCAGGCTCCCTGCTTGGCGAGGAGTCTGCTTCTCCCTCTTCCTCTGCCCCTCCCTGCCACTGGTGCTCCGTCTCTCTCAAATAAATAAATAAATGAAATCTTAGTTAAACAAAATTAACATAGTCCTCAACATCAAACGGCTTGCAGAATATAAGGGGTACTGATAAAAATTATAAATAACAATAGCAGAAAAATATTTAAAAGCTATTTAAAATTCAAATTTTATGGAAATAGAATTTGTTATTCATTAACCATTTTTCATAGGTAAAATTGAGTGAATTAAAAATTGAAATTAGTAGGGTATATTCAATGTACTTAATAGATACTTAGAATTTAGCACATTCAAGATTTTTTTATTTATCTAGAAAGTATATATTATAAAATCTTCAAAAAAGTCAAGAAATAAAAAGCTATTCATTTCAAGGTATACTATTTAATCTCAATGCCAAAATAACAAATTACTAAAACAATAAAAAGTACTGCTTTATATAAAATCTGACTCAAAGGGAAAAACACCAAAAGAGAAAACATAGAAAATGACATAAGTGCAATGTAACATGGCAATGTATGAGACTCAAAAAGTGAGAATTCATGAGCAAATTCACTTACAAATGATCTTTTAAAAAGAAGCCCTAAATAAACATAGTGGACTATTATAATTTTCAAGTAGAATTGAAAATAACTCAAAGGAAATTATGAATATGTTAAAGATAAACTTAGAAATATGCATATGCAGTAAGATAAATTATAATGAAACATCTCAATTCTTATTTTTACAAAAATCATCAAAAAGACTTTGTGAGTTTAATCTAGAGAATCATGACAAGAAGCACAAACAGCAATATTTTAATAAAATAGAATTAGGAAAATACAATGATGAAGCATGAGTAGTCTACAACTGATAAGATTGATAGTATCAATGTAATATATACTTTCCTATATAAAGTATAATTTGATTTTTTAAAATTTTTTAAAAGATTTATTTATTTATTAGAGACAGAGAGAAAGAGAGAGAGACACAGGCAGAGGGAGAAGCAGGCTCCATGCAGGGAGCCTGACGTGGGACTCAATCCCCGGTCTCCAGGATTATGCCCTGGGCTGAAGGCGGCACTAAACTGCTAAACCATGGGGGCTGCCCTATAATTTGATTTCGTAATTAAAATGGGTAGTAATCTAAATTTCCAGTAGTAGCATTCCAGAATAATTATTTAGAAAATAAAAAACAAGAATGTGCAATTTAGATACTAATTATTATAATTTTACAGTAAACTTTGTTTAATGTTATGTTCCTTTGGAAAATCAAGAAAATATTTTAAAATAATTAAGTTTTAGGTAAGCCACCTACCTGTTCAGAATCAATGCATATCTAAACATCATCTCCCATCCATACATAACTGCTTGAAATATATACAAAGACTTTTTTCTTACTCTTTCATTCAGAAAAATTGCTTCTCTTGTCATTAGTAAACATAATGTCTTGTCTATTAAAATCATTATTACTAGGATATTAATGGCAATATTATTTATAATCATGGAACACTTATGATATGTCAACTGTACTAATATAACTGTATGGAGTAGATATTATTATTATTATTGTCATTTTTAATATTTAAGCTTTTCCGTATTTAATTCTTAATCAACTCTGAGATTACTATTAATTTCCACATTTTACAAATAAGACAAGTGTCACAGGGAAGATCATTAACACACCCAAGTTTACAAAATTCTTAAGCACCGGAGATATTGCTCAAGACCAGATTTGTCTGCCTTCAAATCCTGTGATCTTAACCACCATAGCAGGCTGGCTTCCCCACCCACTTTTTGTTACTTTCCTTAGTTTTCATGGCAAGCATGTATGATGCTGTTTTAAATAACACCTTATTTCTAAATAGAAACAATTGGAGCAAACTCTTTATCCAAATCGATTGTACAGAACTTGAGAGAAAAGGATAAATTGCTAAGATGAACTACATATATGTGAAGCCATTCCAGATCAAAAGCCATGACTTTCCGGTATCCAAGCAATACCATACTTAAGTGAAACTTGCTTTTCCCCACCCAGTCACCTTACAACTAGCCTCAGTGATTCTGGTCTGGGCTCTTGGTATTGATATTCTTCTTTTCTTTCTCTCTTTCTCTTTCTGTACGTGTGCGTGTATACATAGACACACACACTCACACACATATATATGTATATACGTAAATTAAACACACGAACGTATTTATATTCTTTTTAATCTGCAGGATTATGTAATGATCTTTGAATATGACCAAATATACTGAATAAATTCTGAACATGAAAGGCTCTGTTGCCCACAGGATGGACCTGTATATCCTTATGAATTAGGGAGCCCTGTAAGGGGATCTAATATTTTTGAGTGCTGCCAACCGGCCAGGCAAGATACTGTCTTGCTAAGTAGGTAAGCAGTGGGGTTTTAATATCCTCTTATAAATGAAGACATTGAGTTTTACCAAATTAGGAGAATTGACTAGGGCCACAGCCAGTTAATAATAGAATTAATGTTTAAATTCTGAACTAATCCAAGTATTTTTTTCTACTAAAATCTACATAGAGGGAATGTGCATATGACAGTCAAAAATCTTTGTAGGTGAAAAGAAAGACACTTTCTCTCAACTTCTCTAATATTATGTAACATTGACAGAAACAAAACCCCCCAAGTGTGTGCAGGGAGCTGTCGGTGACACGCGTGAACTCAGGCTGCCTCACTACATCACCAGAGCTTTTCCAACAGTCCAGATCACTTTCCATTATAAATTTTGCCCCTGGTCGATAGGACACTACCGTCTTAAATGCACCAAAAGAATCACCTCTGCATGCTCTCCCTACATTCTGTGCTTTACACAAGTGCAAGGAACAGCCATGCAGGGCAGTGACAATTATTTTTCTATTGGTCTTTTCCTTACATGCTACTTTTGGACTAGACGCAAAACAACTGGCTTTGTAAACATCAAACTCACATTAGAGTTCCATATTTTCTTCCAATTACTGTTTACTCTCCTAAAATTCTGGTGATTCATATCCCTGTTATGCACTGTTTAGCAGCGTCTCTCTCGTCACTCTAATTTAATCTTTAACCTCCACACGCTGTTACCATTCCCTTTACCTTGTCAGGGTGCTGAGGATGTTTCCCCATTTTGCTATATTGGGCAGAGAATAAAATCACAAATTTAAAGACATTTTTCAATTCGCGGCTTTTTCTTTCATGCGAGAGAGGAACTTGTTCATGTCTGAACTATGGGAGGACCTTATTTGTATTCCTCTTGCGCTGAGCAGTTCCCTGCAGAGTCCTGAACAATCAATTGTATATCTCAGCAGTGAGACTAGCAATGCTCCTCCCATATCTGACATTTGGTTGATTATCTTACAGAATGTCCTTGTATCGCTTTCTATTCTTGTTGATGAAACATTTGACAAATTGTGTCCCTGTCCTATTTCTTTCATTTTTTTCTCATTATTATTTAGATGAGGCACATGACATAAGCCAAATTTTTATATGATTTTTTCCTCTTTATATCAGTAAACTATATTTCCTTTTGTGTGTGATTTTCCTAACATATTTGGATTCAGTCTAAACTTGTGATGATTATTTAATGTGATGTGGGATAAAGCATATATCTAGATAATTTAAAGTACGCTCTTAAACTATTAATACTTTGGGTAAGTCCCTCCTGGGATCATTTATTTCCTCCTTCAATTAGAGCAGGAAAGATTGTTAAATCGGTAACAAAGTGCAATTATCTTTCTGTGGCTTCTTTTAACATCTGCTTACAGTTATAGGTTAATGTATCTTATTTAGATTGGAAAGCTTTTTTACTTCCCTTGATAATTCCAAAAATTACAATATTATTCATGCAAACAAACATATGTCACTTCACATTTAAGCTGAGAAAAATATTTAAGAATTTACTATAAAAATCCATTAATTTTAATGAGTGTAGTTCATGTTCTAAATATTAAATTGAATCTTAAATAGTAAATAATACTTAACAAATATTAAATTATTAAAGGTTATATACTATTTCATAGAACTACGTTTACTCTTTTAGAACATATTCTTCAATCATACATAAGTATTTCAAAATGCTAATAAGTATCTATATATGTGATCAGTTCAAATACTGCAAATGAAAACTCATGGAGAATGCCATTCATTGAATCACTTAATTCAATTTATTGGATAGTTATTTTGTGCCAGATATTAACTAAGTGCTAGGAATGAAATAATCTCTTCAGAAGGTGACAGTTTAATTAACAATGAAATATATAAACAAGTAAACATTTTAAAAATTATTCTAGCAAATGATTGTATTTAAAAATATTTTATTTATTTATTATTTATTAGAGGAAGAGAGAGCACAAGCAGGAAAAGGGGCAGAGCGAGAGGGAAAAGCAGACTCCTCACTCAGTGGGGAGCCAGATGCAGGCTCGATCCCAGGACCCTGAAATCATGACCTGAGTCGATATCAGGTGCTTAACTGACTGAGCCACCCAGGCGCCTCTGATTGTAAATATTTTCCAAGAAGCACAGATACAAGCAAATAATTCCATCTAAAAGAGTCGTGGAAACTTGTCCAGGGTTAATAGCTGAGTTATGCTGTGGGAAAGGTGAGTGACATTTATCAGGGGGCCAGAATCAATGACATTAAAACACACAGTATGCCTAGGGAATAGTGAGAAATTTTCATTAGCTTCCTATGGCTGCCTTAACAAAGTGACGCTAACTGCATAGCTTAAAATACTCTATTTCTGTGTTCAAAATTCTTTTAAGGAATCAGTCTTTGAATTTAGTACCCTCCCCACCAATCGAGAATGACTTCAACTTAATCTGAATATATTTGCAAATACTAAATTTGCAAATTATGTCATTCATAGGCACTGGGGTTAGGACATGAACATATGTCCTGGGGGGACACAATTCAAACCATAAGAGAGTCCTACCAAGGATCTTTTGGAAAGAAATTGAAAGCGGTAATAGGACACGCTGAAGTGTTTGGATTTGAGGCATTGGGGAAATACCAAAAGTTTGAAATCAAGATGCCTACTAAGGTGCTAATTTTTGTTTCAGAAACCTGAATGTTGGGCCCGTGGAAGATAAATTGGAGGGTGAGAATGCCTAGACTTGAGCTAAGAAAGGACTAACAAAGACTGGCAAAAGGAAAAAAATAAAATAAAATTGAAAAAATGGGCTTTAGTTATGCTATGAATTTATCAAACTAACATTCATTAAGTGGAAAATGTGGTGCTACATATTTAACAACAGACCACAAGAGGAATTGAGACTGAAAAGTCTATAACTCACAGGTCCTGGAGGAAGTACCCTGCATGCCTCAAGAGGACACATGTGCGGTCAAGACAAAATGAAGAGAGAGAAGCGGGGTGGGCAAGACTTGTGGTACCTGCCTTTGTGAGGATCCATGTTTGGAGTGTTTTGGGGTTTCCAGGCTAAGTCATTCAAACCAAAAAAAGTATAGTTTTCATAGGCTTCATGGGGTCTTACCAAAAGGGAATATGAGCAGAAGGCCTGGGGAGGCAGGGAAGACTGTTGATCACAAGGGCTATTGAGGAAGTCATATCAGGGGCTTGTATTTCATTGTGATTCTGTGGAGTGTTATCCAGGGGATATGCTTGCATGAAGGGCTAGTGTCAGTTCAAAATCCTTGCAGGCCCCTTGGCAAACAAAATGGTTGCTGAGGCAGCAGTATCATGGAGTAGCTTAGCTAAACTCTCAGCAGTGATGAAATGAGCATGGGATATGTGGAGGGAGAAAGATGGAGAAAGGAAACTTGATGCAAAAGTTTGTAGCTCGGGTGATTATGACAGGCAATGCACACACACCTTAGAAGATTCTTCTTAGAATCTAAGAAAAGGAGCACCTGGGTGGCTCAGTTGGTTAAGCAGCTACCTTTGACTCAAGTCATGATCTCAGGGTTCTGGGATCAAGCCCTGCATTGGGCTCTCTGCTCAGTAGAGAGCCTGCTTCTCCCTCTCCCTCACTCTCTGCCTGACACTCTGCCTACTTGTGCATGTGCATTCTCTCTCTCCATCAACTAAGTAAATAAAATCTTGAAGAAGAAGAAGAAGAAGAAATCTAAGAAGAGTAGGTTTGGGAATTGATTTTAGTGTTTTACCAGGAAACCTTGGGATTTGTGGTAATGAAAAAAAATTCCATGAGCAGTTGGAAATACCAGCCTGGAGTTCAGGAAAGGGTGAGATGTTGAAATAATGTCATCAGGTGTAAATGATGATGGAGTCCTTGGGGATTCCGTGGTATTGCTCAGGCTTCCTGGCGTGGAAGAAGAGAGAAGAAATAAACACAAAAGTCTTAGGAAAAACTCAGTGCTAAATGAAGTAAGATATTATCATAAGTATTTACATAAAACTGTACTTAAAACTATTTTACAGGATTAAACAAAATAAACACAGTATTTAAATTTCAACTGTGGCTAGCACATAAAAAATATTTCATCACCATCATTAATATAATCTCGTCATCATTATTGTTTAAATAAAATATGCATATTTTCTATAAGACTGACAGTATTTTAGGTCACTAGACCATCATATTTTTTAAATAAATGTTTTGTTTTAGAGTTATTTTGTTGCATCATATCAAGGATACATACTTTCAACCTGATTTTTACTGTTGGTACTCACTTTGATCACATAGCTATAGAGTGTTTACAAAGTTTCTTCATTGTAAGTTACTCTCACTTTTTTCCCCCTAAGGAAACTTTAGAAGAAAGTTACTATGTAAAGTCCACCCTTAGGGAGTGAGGAGTTAAACTTTTCTTTCTTGAGAGCAGAGTATCTATATGTAGATAGAATTCCATAGAATCCTATGGAATTCTGCATGAAACATTTGTCTTTTCTCCCATATACTTATTTATCTCCCATATATACTTCCATAAATAAGTATACTTACATATTTATATATCAATATCTCTATCTATCTATCTCTCCCATATACACTTATTTATCCATATCAGTATGGACTGAACTATGGGGTTTATGACCATGTCTTAGATGTTTCCTGGTACTACAAGAGGCTTCTGGATCATCTTGTACATTTTTTCCTCAGTCCTAAAATCAGCCATTCCTCAAAGATCCTGGTTCCTTTTATTGGAGAATGGTATTTAGAAACCAATTCTGAGTGCTACATGTGCTTTTCACTCTAGAAGTGTCATTGCTTTTACACTTTCTCATATAACAGAATAAAAAAAAATATGTGTGTATATACTGATCTGGGTATATATTCCTATCTACAAATATTTCTCTGTGTAATCGTTTGTATCTATATTAAGCTAAACACGAACTCATATTGGTATCTCTAACTCAAATCTGTTGCCACCTACGTTATTCTCACCTCCTCTTCTTTTTTTGTCCTGAAACCTCCCATTCCAACCATGAGGAATCTGGCTCCCTATCCAGCATCCATTTAAATGGTTGTTCAATTCTGGTGTACATCTATAATAGTATCAGAATTGTGTACCTAAATCCCCACGGAAAACCACTCTATCCACTAGCGTACAGTGCATATTTTAGTCTTAAAAATTTTTGATCACACTAAAAATTACTTAGATTAGTACCTTTTCCGACATCCTTCTCAACGAAGTCATTTTATATACTTGTCCAGACTTTAATATTTTAGTAAAAATGATTTTAAAATATTCTTAAATCCGTGTACAAAGCCTTCATATTTTTGTGAAGAAAGAAAAGAATAAACATTATTAATGATAAGTTTGAGTAATGTAATTGTAAAATGATACTCTTTTCAAAGGCAAAAAGAAGGATACTTATTTCAAACTATCCTTAAAAGGAGTTCATTTAGTATTATTTTGAAATTGTCTTTGGCAGGGTAAAAATAATTTTGTAATTATTTTACTAAAATGTGTTTTATCCAAATTATTTTTCAAAAAATTAAAAAAGGAAAAATAATTTAAATAAGGTAATAAGGACTTAGTCTTTATGTTAAAATTTCCATACAGCTACATTTCTAAGATTTTCTGCAACTAAAAATAAAATACTATCTTGAGAAGAGCAAATCAATTTACAATGACTCCAGGCAAAGACGATGTATTTCATTTGTTTGCATTAGCAGTCAACAATTTGGACAAAACTAAATAAAATCTGAATCTTCTGAGATGGAACCACCAAAATTAACCAAATAACAACCCTTTGTTTATAAAGATCTGTCCTAGGGAACTGTTAAAGTCATCCTCTACATAGACAGGAGAAAAAATATATACTTATTTTATTATTTCATAATATCTTTCAAGTACTTTTTTTAATCTTTTTTTCAAGTACCTTTTTAAAATTAGCTTATTTTATCTAAATTCAATTAGTTAACATATAACCTGTCATTAGTTTCAGACGTAGAGTTCAGTAACTCGCCAGCTGCATATAACACTCAGTGCTCATCACATCACATGTCCTCTGTAATGCCCATCACCCAGTTACCCCATCCCCCAACCCTGCCCTTCCAGCCATCTTCAGTTTGTTTCCTATAGTTGTCTCTTATGGTTTGTGTCTCTCTTTCTCTCTGATTTCATCTTATTTTATTTTTCCCTCTTTTTAACAAGAATACTTTGAAACTGAATATAATAAAATTCTAAGCATTGAACTTTGTCACTTTCAGTAGCATAGGATTTTTCCTCGTCAGTACCCATCTTTGTCATACGACTCTGTTGAAATCTTACTTATTCCCTGAAAAACAATATCTGGAATAGGAAACCCTGGAGTTAAACTAAGGTATATTGGGGAAAAGTAAAACCATTACCAAAAAGTTGTGAAAATCTGTGTTTCAGACCTGGATTTTTGACTAAACTGCTTGTGACCTTGAGCCCTTCCCATAACTCATTATGGCTCCACTTCTTCATTTAAAAGTTGTTTGGTTTAGAGGTGATCTAACGAATGCCCTAGTATTAGTATGATGTGACTTTTCTGTTAAAAAAATCACATATGACATTCTCTTTTCTAATCATATCTAAAAACATATATAATATGTGAAATACCTCCCCAGAGAAAAATAATATGGAAAAATGGCTGGGAAAAAAAAAAAAAAAAAAAAAAAAACCTAACAATTCCTTTCCTTTAAAAATCCTTGTCCTTAAAATCTTATAAAAATTCATGTAGGGATTAGGTGAAACTACAATAATAATTTTAATTCCAAATATGAATCTGGTTGTTAACCAGATCCTATCTACACACAAGGTAACCCAATAATCCAAATATATTTTATTAGAATAACTTTTCTGTTCTCAGTACAAGTACTGCTGCATAAAGGTGCTTGGAAATAAAAAGCAGAAGTTGCAGAACAGTTTTAGTGAGTGACATCTCAATAAATCATTGAAGACTCTGCTTTTGATGCAGGATTTGCTTTAGAGTCAGCTTTTCACAACCCTGTAGCTCTAAATATCCCATATTCTCATTCTTCAAAGCTCAATTACATAGAAAATATAAGTACATATTTATAGCCCTTGCTTAGTACTCTAGCTGTTAATCATCCAGTTCGTCTATATCTCAAGGCTCATGGCCCACTCTTCCTCATAGTTATGCATGCAACAGCCTTTTCAAACTACTCACAGCTGCCCAAATGGGACCTTTCACCAAATGCTTCCATACATGTCTTTACACATGCTGTTCCTTCTGACTATGACTGTTTCCATTTCTTTATCTGGATGATTTTGTAAATATTTAATGAAATCACGTACTCTTTGAATCTCACCGCTGCTTTGGAGATTAACTTAATTATTTGTTTCTGATTCCAGAGTAGAATTTTATGCAAAACTCTATGTCCTGCATTGTGTACTCTAGAGTTATGAGGTCTCTCCCCTCTGGATTGTTCTTTTATTATTATTTTTTATTTCTTATTTCTTTTTTTTTTTATTGTTCTTTTTTTAAGACCAGGGATAATGTTTTATTTTGTTTGATGTTACGTATACCTAACCAAATTGGGTAGTGATTTGCCTCCTAACTGAAACAGTGAAAAGCTAGCTTCTTAAAAGATGTAGACCACGCCCCCTCACACACCCTGCCCCAAATCCTAGGTTTCTAAAAACAGACATTCACAATATACTTAAGTTTTACAAGTTGAAGCAGGCCCCTTCATGAAAAGTAAAGAGAATTAACTTTTGATTGGGCTGATTTTGATTTAAATCTTGGTTTTGGTTCTTATTAGTAGTTTGACCTTGAACAAATAGCTTACATTTTATGCAACTCAGATTCTTTATTTTTAAATAATTGAATGGAAATAATTATATCCATGTTGTTAGAAATTTGAGTGGAATAAAAAATTACAAGCCCCATTCTATGGGAGGCAGAGTGAATACTAATTCATTTCATCATATACTCAATTTAAAGCTTAGATTACATTCTAAAATATCTAAATAATGTATGAGATTTGAGCGTAAGTTGTATGACCATGCAAAACTATTGGCAATCAAGTTTTAGATATTAATTTGTTTTATTTTATCTTAAAAGTGGATGCTTCATCACAACTATATGGTCAATTAATCTTTGGTAGAGTAGTAAAGAATTATCCAATGGGAAAAAAAAAGACACTCTCTTCAGCAAATGGTGTTGGGAAAACTAGATAGCAACATGCAAAAGGATGAAACTGGACCACTTACGGATTAAGAACCTAAATCTGAGACAGGAAACCATTGACATACTAGAGGAGAACACAGGCAGCAACTTCTTTCACGTTGGCCATAGCAACCTCCTCCTAGATATGTCTCTGGAGGCAAGGGAAATCAAAACAAAATTAAACTATTGGAATTACATCAAAATAGTAAGTTTCTGCACTGAGAAGGAAACAATCAACAAAACTAAAAGGCAACCTACAGAATGGGAGAAGATATTAGCAAATGACATATCTGATAAAGGATTAGTATCCAAAATCTATAAAGAACTTATCAAACTCAACACCCAAAAAACAAAGAATCCAATTTAAAAATGGGCAGAAGTCATGAATAGACATTTTTCCAAAGAAGACAGATGGCCAATAGTCACATGAAAGGATGCTCAACACCACTGATCATCAGGGAAATACGGATCAAAACTACAATGAGATATCACCTGACATCTGTCAGAATGGCTAAAATTAACACAGAAAAGAACAGATGTTGGCAAGGGTGGAGAGAAAGGGGAACCCCCTTACACAGCTGGTGGGAATGCAAGCTGGTGAAGCCACTCTGGAAAACAAGTGTGGAGGTTCCTCAGAGCTGTAACTATCCTAGCATCCAGCAATTGCAGTGCTAAGTATTTAGTCAAAGAATATAAATATACTAATTTGACGGGACAGGTGCACACTGATGTTTAGAGTAGCATTACTTATAGTAGCCAAATTATGGAAAGAGCACAAATGTCTATCATCTGGTGAGTGGATAAAGATGTTGTGGGGGATATATATATATATATATATATATATATATATAATGGAA